>NW_020837950.1:42040747-42271740 GCF_003676395.1 Aethalodelphis obliquidens | reverse complement strand
TTTTTTTTTTTTTTTTTTTTTTTTTTTGCGGTATATGGGCCTCTCACTGTTGTGGCCTCTCCCGTTGCGGAGCACAGGCTCCAGACGGGCAGGTTCAGCGGCCACGGCTCACGGGCCTAGCCGCTCCACGGCATATGGGATCTTCCCAGATTGGGGCACGAACCCATGTCCCCTGCATCAGCAGGCGGACTCTCAACCACTGCGCCACCAGGGAAGCCCGCATGTGTATTTTTGAATTGTGGTTTTCTCTGGGTATATGCCCAGTAGTGGGATTGCTGGATCATATGGTAATTCTATTTTTAGTTTTTTAAGGAACCTCAATACTGTTCTCCATAGTGGCTGTATCAGTTTACACTCCCACCAACAGTGCAAGAGGGTTCCCTTTTCTCCACACCCTCTCCAGCATTTGTTGTTTGTAGATTTTCTGATGATGCCCATTCTAACTGGTGTGAGGTGATACCTCATTGTAGTTTTGATTTGCATTTCTCTAATAATTAGTGATGTTGAGCAGCTTTTCATGTACTTCTTGGCCATCTGTGTGTCTTCTTTGGAGAAATATCTATTTAGGTCTTCTGCCCATCTTTGGATTGGGTTGTTCATTTTTTTAATATTGAGCTGCATGAGCTGTTTATATATTTTGGAGATTAATCCTTTGTCCATTGATTCATTTGCAAATATATTCTACCATTCTGAGGGTTGTCTATTCGTCTTGTTTATGGTTTCCTTTGCTGTGCAAAAGCTTTGAAGTTTCATTAGGTCCCATTTGTTTATTTTTGTTTTTATTTCCATTACTCTAGGAGGTGGATCAAAAAAGATCTTGTTGTGATTTATGTCAAGGAGTGTTCTTCCTATGTTTTCTCTAAGAGTTTTATAGTGTCCGGTCTTAAATTTAAGTCTTGAATCCATTTTGAGTTTATTTTTGTGTATGGTGTTAGGGAGTGTTCTAATTTCATTCTTTTACATGTAGCTGTCCAGTTTTTCCAGCACCACTTATGGAAGAGACTGTCTTTTCTCCATTGTATATCCTTGCCTCCTTTGTCATAGATTAGTTGACCATAGGTGCATGGGTTTATCTCTGGTTGACCATAGGTGCATGGGTTTATCTCTGGGATTTCTATCTTGTTCCATTGATCTATGTTTCTGTTTTTGTGCCAGTACCATGTTGTCTTAATTAGTGTAGCTTTGTACTATAGTCTGAAGCCAGGGGGTCTGATTTCTCCAGCTCCGTTTTTTTCCCTCAAGACTGCTTTGGCTATTCGGGGTCCTTTGTGTCTCCATACAAATTTTAAGATTTTTTGTTCTAGTTCTGTAAAAAATGCCATTGGTAATTTGATAGGGATTGCACTGAATCTATAGATTGCTTTGGGTAGTGTAGACATTTTCACAATATTGATTTTTCCAATCCAAGAACATGGTATATCTCTCCATCTGTTGGTATCATCTTTAATTTCTTTCATCAGTGTCTTATAGTTTTCTCCATACAGGTCTTTTGTCTCCCTAGGTAGGTTTATTCCTAGGTATTTTATTGTTTTTGTTGCAGTGGTAAATGGGAGTGTTTCCTTAAATCTCTTTCAGATTCTTCATCGTTAGTGTATAGGAATGCAGGAGATTACTGTGCATTAATTTTGTATCCTGCTACCTTACCAAATTCATTGATTAGCTCTAGTAGTATTCTGGTGGCATTTTTAGGATTCTGTATTTATAGTATCATGTCATCTGCAAACAGTGATAGTTTTACTTCTTCTTTTCCAATTTTTATTCATTTTATTTCTTTCTGTTCTCTGATTGTCGTGGATAGGACTTCCAAAATTATGTTGAAAAATAGTGGTGAGAGTGGACCTCCTTGTCTTGTTCCTGATCTTAGAGGAAATGCTTTCAGTTTTTCACCATTGAGAATGATGTTTGCTGTGGGTTTCTCGTATATGGCCTTTATTATGTTGAGGTTGGTTCCCTCTATGCGCACTTTCTGGAGAGTTTTTATCATAAATGGGTGTTGAATTTTCTGCATCTGTTTCTGCATCTATTGAGATGAATAAAGCTGTTTCTGCATCTATTGAGATGATCATATGGTTTTTATTCTTCAAGTTGTTAATATGGTGTACAACATTGATTGATTTGCGTATATTGGAGAATCCTTGCATCCCTGGAATAAATCCCACTTGATCTTGGTGTATGATCCTTTTAATGTGTTGTTGGATTCTGTTTGCTAGTATTTTCTTGAGGATTGTTGCATCTATATTAATCAGTGATATTGGTCTGTAATTTAATTTTTTTTATTGTCTTTGTCTGGTTTTGGTAGCAGGGTGATGGTGGCCTCATAGATTGAGTTTGGCCATGTTCCTTCCTCTGCAATTTTTGGAAGAGTTTGAGAAGGATGACTGTTAGCTCTTCTCTAAATGTTTGATAGAATTCACCTCTGAAGCCATCTGGTCCTGGACTTTTGTTTGTTGGAATATATATATATATATATATTTTTGCCGTACGTGGGCCTCTCACTGTTGTGGCCTCTCCCGTTGTGGAGCACAGGCTCCAAACATGCTGGCTCAGTGGCCATGGCTCATGGGCCCAGCCGCTTCACGGCATGTGGGATCCTCCCGTCCCGGGCACGAACCCGTGTCCCCTGCATCGGCAGGTGGACTCTCAACCACTGCGCCACCAGGGAAGCCCTGTTGGAAGATTTTTAATCACAGTTTCAATTTCATTACTTGTGATTGGTCTGTTCATGTTTTCTGTTTCTTCCTGGTTCAGTCTTGGAAGGTTATACCTTTCTAAGAATTTGTGCATTTCTTCTAGGTTGTCCATTTTATTAGTGTAGGGTTGCTTGTAGTAGTCTCTTAGGATACTTGGTATTTCTGTGGTGTCTGTTGTAACTTCTCCTTTTTCCTTTCTAATTTTATTGATTTGAGTCCTCTCCCTCTTTTTCTTGATGAGTCTGGCTAAAGGTTTATCAATTTTGTTTATCTTCTCAAAGAACCAGCTTTTAGTTTTATTGATCTTGGCTATTGTTTTCTTTGTTTCTATTTCATTTATTTCTGCTCTGATCTTTATGATTTCTTTCCTTCTACTAACTTTGGCTTTTATTTGTTCTTCTTTCTCTAGTTTCTTTAGGCATAAGGTTAGATTGTTTATTTGAGATCTTTCTTGTTTCTTGAGCTAAGATTTTATTGTTACAAACTTCCTTCTTAGAACTGCTTTTGCTGCATCCCATAGGTTTTGGATCATCATGTTTTTGTTGTCATTTGTCTCTAGGTATTTTTTGATTTCCTCCTTGATTTCTTAAGATCTCTTGGTTATTTAGTAACGTATAGTTTAGCCTCCATGTGTTTGTGGTTTTTATCCCTGTAATTGATTTTTAATCTCATAGCATTGTGGTCGGAAAAGATGCTTGATATAATTTCAGTTTTCTTAAATTTGCCAACGTTTGATTTGTTACCCAAGATGTGATCTATCCTGGAGAATGTTCTGTGCGCACTTGAGAAGAAAGTGTAATCTGTTGTTTTTGGATGGAATGTCCTATAAATATCAATTAAATCTATCTGGTCTATTGTGTCATTTAAAGCTTTTGTTTCCTTATTTATTTTCATTTTGGATCATCTGTCCATTGGTGTAAGTGAGGTGTTAATGTTCCCCACTATTATTGTGTTACTGTCTATTTCCTCTTTCACAGCTGTTAGCAGTTGCCTTATGTATTGTGGTGCTTCTATGTTGGGTGCATATATATTTATAATTGTTATTTCTTCTTGTTGGATTGATCCCTTGATCATTATGTAGTGTCCTTCCTTGTCTCTTGTAACATTCTTTATTTTAAAGTCTATTTTATCTGATATGAGTATTGCTACTCCAGCTTTCTTTTGATTTCCATTTGCATGGAACATCTTTTTCCATCCCCTCACTTTCAGTCTGTATGTGTCCCTAGGTCTGAAGTGGGTCTCTTTTAGACAGCATATATATGGGTCTTGTTTTTGTATCCATTCAGCAAGCCTGTGTCTTTTGGTTGGAGCATTTAATCCATTCACATTTAAGGTAATTATCAATATGTATGTTCCTATGACCATTTTCTTAATTGTTTTAGGTTTGTTTTTGTAGGTCCTTTTCTTCTCTTGTATTTCCCACTTAGAGAAGTTCCTTTAGCATTTGTTGTAGAGCTGGTTTGGTGGTGCTGAATTCTTTTAGCTTTTGCTTGTCTGTAAAGCTTTTGATTTCTCCATCGAATCTGAATGAGATCCTTGCTGGGTAGAGTAATCTTGGTTGTACGTTCTTCCCTTTCATCACTTTAAGTATATCATGCCACTCCCTTGTGGCTTGTAGAGTTTCTGCTGAGAAATCAGCTGTTAACCTTATGGGAGTTCCCTTGCATGTCATTTGTCATTTTTCCCTTGCTGCTTTCAATAATTTTTCTTTGCCTTTAATTTTTGCCAATTTGATTACTATGTGTCTCAGCGTGTTTCTCCTTGGGTTTATCCTGTATGGGACGCATTGCACTTCCTAGATTTGGGTGGCTATTTCCATTCCCATGTTAGGGAAGTTTCCGACTGTAATCTCTTCACATATTTTCTCTGGCCCTTTCTCTGTCTCTCCTCCTTCTGGGACCCCTGTAATGTGAATGTTGTTGCGTTTAATGTTGTCCCAGAGGTCTCTTAGGCTGTCTTCATTTCTTTTCATTCTTTTTTATTTATTCTGTTCCACAGCAGTGAATTCCTCCATTCTGTCTTCCAGGTCACTTATTTGTTCTTCTGCCTCAGTTATTCTGCTATTGATTCCTTCTAGTATAGTTTTCATTTCAGTTATTGTATTGCTCATCTCTGTTCATTTGTTCTTTAATTCTTCTAGGTCTTTGTTAAACATTTCTTGCATCTTCTTGATCTTTGCCTCCATCCTTTTGCCGAGGTCCTGGATCATTTTCACTAGCATTATTCTGAATTCTTTTTCTGGCAGGTTGCCTATCTCCACTTCATTTTGTTGTTTTTCTGGGGTTTTATCTTGTTCCTTCATCTGGTACATAGCCCTCTGCCTTTTCATCTTGTCTATCTTTCTGTGAATGTGGTTTTTGTTCCACAGGCTGCAGGATTGTAGTTCTTCTTGCTTCTGCTGTCTGCCCTCTTGTGGATGAGGCCATCTAAGGGGATTGTGTAAGTTTTGCAACTTTTACCAATTATTTTTCCATTTAATAACACAGTTGCAAAGTACTAATTTTCAATAGCACAACCAAAGACTAGGAGCGCCCCCTCAAGCAGTGTCTAACAGGAATTGGTAGATGAATACACTGCACATGGGACAACCCTCAGGTGTGTTCTGTATAGCATCCTCAACCTCCCAGTGGGATATGAGCCCCAGGTGGCCACAGAGGTAATCTGCTCACAAATATACCCTATCTTGTCTTCCTTTCCTTCTCTGTCCCATTTCCCCATTCCTTTAATGCTGTTCCAGGGGTCATCTCCCCAATAAATGACTTGCTCTAAAATCCTTCTATCTGGATCTTTTTCTAAGGGAACCCAATGTAAGACAGAGTGAGGTAGCCAAGGAATATTTTCCTGAGCAAAGGCTTGAAGGAGGTGAAGGAGCAAGCCATGACATAACCTTGGGGAGGAACACTCAAGTCAAAAAAAAAAAAAAGAAAAAAAACCCAGCAAGAGCACAGGCTTGAAACAGTTGGTGCTCCTGGTTTGTTTAAGGTACACTGAGAAGGCCAGAATGTGGAAAAGGGTGAGGTCAGAGAGAATGAGGGGCCAGCTCATGTAGGACCACACAGGTCACATAAAAATGTTAGGTTTTGAGCAGAGTGAGATGAGAAGCAATTTTGGTTGATTTTGAGTAGAAGAGGGACATTATCTGACTGACATTTCAAAAAGAATCACTCTGGAGGCTTGGTTGTGACAAGGATGGAGAAGAGAGATGGATCAGGAGGCAGGTATAATAATCTAGGCGGTTATTGATGGGTTTTTTAATCGGAATGGGAGTAAAGGAAGAGGTGAGAAGTGCCCTGATTCTGGATAAATTTTGAAGGCAGAGCTAATAGAATATGCTGACAGATTCGATAGAGGGTTTGAGAGAAAAAGTCAAGAATGACTCCAGAGTTTTTCCCAAGCAACTGTAAGAATGGAGCTGAAACATAAGTGTCCATGACAGATGAATGGATAAAGAAGATGCGGCACATATATACAATGGAATATTACTCAGTCATAAAAAGAAATGAAATTGAGTTATTTGTAGTGAGGTGGATGGACCTAGTGAAGGTAGGTGTAGGAAGTCAAAAAGAGAAAAACAAATACTGTATGCTAACACATATATATGGAATCTAAAAAAAAAAAAAAAAAGGTCATGAAGGACCTAGGGGGAAGTGGGAATAAAGACACAGACCTACTAGAGAATGGACTTGAGGACATGGGGAGTGGGAGGGGTAAGCTGGGACGAAGTGAGAGAGTGGCATGGACATATATACACTACCAAATGTGGAATGGATGGCTGGTGGGAAGAAGCTGCATAGCACAGGGAGATCAGCTCAGTGCTT
This sequence comes from Aethalodelphis obliquidens, assembly GCF_003676395.1. Lineage (NCBI taxonomy): Eukaryota > Metazoa > Chordata > Mammalia > Artiodactyla > Delphinidae > Aethalodelphis > Aethalodelphis obliquidens. The sequence goes on along the minus strand of NW_020837950.1, from coordinate 42,265,232 downwards.
TGTGACCACCTGGAGGGGTGGGATAGGGAGAGTGGTAGGGAGGGAGATGCCAGAGGGAGGAAATATGGGGATATATGTATATGTATAACTGATTCACTTTGTTATAAAGCAGAGACTAACACACCATTGTAAAGCAATTATACTCCAATAAAGATGTTAAAAAAAAATAGAACTGAGGTGAGAAAGCCTGCAAGGGGAGCAAATTTTAAAGGGAAAAGTAGGAACTCTGTTTTAACATGTTAAATTTGAGATGCCTTGTAGACAATTACATAGAGGTTTGAGTTGGGAGCTGGATACAAGCAAAGAAAGCCTTCAGGGAAAATGTCCAGGCTGGAGGTACAAATTTGTCAACCATCAGCATGTAGATGGGATTTAAAGGCATGAAACCAGATCAGATCTTCAACAGAGTGAAGGGAGACAAAGGAAAGAAGAGGACCACAGACTGAGCCCTGAGCTATTTCAGTGTTTACAGGTTCGGATCAACGAGCAAAGGAGATGGAGTAGGAGCCATTCGAATACTAGGGGCCAAACTGGGTTTATGTGCAGTTCCAGGACACAGAAAGAGAAAGCTTTTCTGTCAAATGCTGGTAACAGGTCTGAGAAAGGAGAACCTCCTTCTGCTAATGTCTAAAGCAATTATTTGCTGCATAAGTAATTAGCATAACTAATCACAAACTCCCTTCTGTCGTGATCATTTCTAGCAACACCTTGAAATGTATCTTTGATTGTTACTCGGCTTTTTATGTGTTTATGAGTCATTTTCTTGACCATATTATAAACTCTTCTAGGACAGGACCATGATATAAATTTCTATGATTTCCATGCAGAATTTAATAAAGGGCCTTGTACTTGACAAACATTTAATCTTTTAATTTGCATATTCAACTAAAATATTACATTCTCCATGAAATATTGTGTACTTAATCTATCTGGAAGTGATCTGTCCCTTCTGTGAACTCCAACCGCATTTATTGTCTGCACTTAATCAATTGTTGCTTTGCATTACAAGTTATCTTTTCATAGTTATGGGTCTTGTCACCTTTAACTAGGGATTTTTAGTCTTTTAAGGGCAAAGGATGAGTCTCACATGTCTTTGTGTACACCAAATGGCATATAACTAATTATTAATTAACTCATGTAATCAACGACTTCTTTGTATCTAAAGAGCCCTAAATAAGTGCTTATTAATAAATATGTGTTTCCCCGATATATGCTTCCTTTCTTACCTCATATTTATTCTTTGGAGTCCAGGATTCATGGCCCTGTACTGAAGTGCACAGCAATGTTCATCTATGCTTAGTTCATCTATGTGTAAAGTTGCCCCACATCTCTGGCATTTCATTAGAGAGGTTTATAGCACCATTTTAATAATCACAGCTACTGAAATTTTGTTGCTTATTTTTACAGATAAAAGCAGATTAAAATAGTGGTTTATGCATCTCAGTTCTGAGAAGTGAGATGATGAGCACCATCTTGTTACCCAGGCTAAAGGGATGACTTTCCTAGATATTAAAACAGATTTGTGTATCACATCTCTCTTTTTCAATTTTGAGCTTTCCAACCCCTGCACTGAAATGGAAAATGCACTCATTTATCTCCTAACTTGGCCCAGCATTTTTTGACCTGGACTATAGATTATAAAAATTAAAGAAAAATAGAGTCGTCCTGAAATGGAGATTATAAGGTGCTTACAAATGTAACAACACGGGGGAGAGTTTCCATCATAAAATTGTAATTCAAGGATTTTTAAAAATCCCTTATTTTTTGAGCTGAGACCTTCTGAACAAGCAAAGATAAGAGATTTTCTTACCTATAAAAAGAAGCTTCACATACTAGAATATTGATGTATCACTTCCATACCCAACTTAATCTGAATCCAATCTGACAGCAAACTGTCTTCCAAGATGACAAAGAAGAAAGGTCCCTCCCCGGGAAAATCAGAACATGAACAGTGATGACTCAATGTCAGTTACATCTTGTATATTAACACAGTGACATTGTGCTTGGCAGCACCATTTACTGATGTGATTTTTGTTTTTAAACTTAATGTTCTACAACTATAGACTTTTCCAACCTGATTGACAAACTTTTTAAAAAGTGAGGAAAATTTCATTGTTTTTTTTTTTTTTTAATGAAGTTCTTGGTGAAAATGAAAAATGTGCCTTTCATTTTTTTTTTTTTTGGAAGTTTAGACATCTTTATTGGAGTATAATTGCTTTACAATGGTATGTTAGTTTCAGCTTCACAACAAAATGAATCAGTTATATATATACATATGTTCCCATATCTCTTCCCGCTTGCATCTCCCTCCCTCCCACCCTCCCTATCCCACCCCTCCAGGCGGTCACAAAGCACCGAGCTGATCTCCCTGTGCTATGCGGCTGCTTCCCACTAGCTATCTACCTTATGTTTGGTAGTGTATATATGTCCATGCCTCTTTATCGCTTTGTCACCGTTTACCCTTCCCCCTCCCCATAGCCTCAAGTCCATTCTCTAGTAAGTCTGTGTCTTTATTCCTGTTTCACCCCTAGGTTTTTCATGACATTTTTTTTTTCTTAAATTCCATATATATGTGTTAGCATACGGTATTTGTCTCTCTCTTTCTGACTTACTTCACTCGGTATGACAGACTCTAGGTCTATCCACCTCATTACAAATAGCTCAATTTCGTCTCTTTTTATGGCTGAGTAATATTCCATTGTATATATGCGCCACATCTTCTTTATCCATTCATCCGATGATGGACACTTAGGTTGTTTCCATCTCTGGGCTATTGTAAATAGAGCTGCAATGAACATTTTGGTACATGACTCTTTTTGAATTATGGTTTTCTCAGGGTATATGCCCAGTAGTGGGATTGCTGGGTCATATGGTAGTTCTATTTGTAGCTTTTTAAGGAACCTCCATACTGTTCTCCACAGTGGCTGTATCAATTTACATTCCCACCAACAGTGTAAGAGGGTTCCCTTTTCTCCACACCCTCTCCAGCATTTATTGTTTCTAGATTTTTTGATGATGGCCATTCTGACTGGTGTGAGATGATATCTCATTGTCGTTTTGATTTGCATTTCTCTAATGATTAATGATGTTGAGCATTCTTTCATGTGTTTGTTGGCACTCTGTATATCTTCTTTGGAGAAATGTCTATTTAGGTCTTCTGCCCATTTTTGGATTGGGTTGTTTGTTTTTTTGTTATTAAGCTGCATGAGCTGCTTATAAATTTTGGAGATTAATCCTTTGTCAGTTGCTTCATTTGCAAATATTTTTTTTTTACTTTTCTAATGTAACATCAATTATTTGACCTTATAATGGAGGAACAATGGCTCAGACTATGTAATAAATGTAGATTCCACGAAGAAAGTGAAAATGAAGTCTTTGATCTTAAAAAACATGGAGTTCTAACCTGGCCATTATAGATCATGGGATTCTTCATTGTGATGTGATCATAGTAACCATGAAATTCAGTATTTTTAGAGGATTGAAGAATATATGTATCAATGTTTCAAGAAGATTTCCAGCAAGAGTATAGTATTTTAAAGTCAGCACATTAGCTCAGAAAAGTCAGTACAAAGCAGAATCAGAAATTCAAGTGCATTTCTGAGTCATTACTCCCAGCATCTCTATTATAGTTAGCAGGAATTGCTTTGATTTTTTTCCAGACTTTTATTTAATACAGCAACTAAAATAAAGTGCTGTGCTTTCTGACTTTCTGGGCAACATTTGTTTTCATATTATCAGCCTGGCTTTTATCTCTGCACTCACTCTGTGAAGTCCTGTTACTGAGAAGTTTGACCACAGGAGCTACTGGACTCTGCAGGGGAAAGGACTAGATTGAGAAGGAGGTGGAAGTGGAGAGAGGGACTTAGTTGGTTTTTTCCTCCATTTGTTTTACAATCCAGAAAGATTTCTGGTATTCTAAGCATAGCACGAGAAAGAGCCAAGATACTTGGGAGATTATTTTATACTACAAAGTTTCTTCTAAACAACTTAATGTGTATCCTTATACTAAAAATGTAGTCTCTTCCTCCCTGAAATCACAATAAAAAGATAATTAATTGGGAAGTTTGGCAGAATAAACAAGGTAGAGTCATAGGAAATGTTTTCATTCTTGCATATAAAATTTTACATGTATATTTAAAAGTTAAATATAGTTAAGGAGAGAAAGGAAGAGAGAAAGAAAAAATAAGGGCATTATAATTTTAAATTAAACTTTTTATTTTGAAATAATTGTAAATTCACATGCAGTTGTAAAAAATAAAAATTAGAGGGATCCTGTGTTCCCTTTACAAGTTCCTCCAACTGTAATATCTTGCAAGACTATGTGTGCATTGAATTTTGATATGATATTATAGAACATATTATGAATGGAGTATGGTGATTGCTTGCATAAATAAGACATGTCTGTGAGAAATCAACATCTTGATTCCACTTAGTTCACAGCAATTTCATGGAGGAGACAGAGTTGATTTTAAGAAGTTATGCTTAGTGAACTAAGGTGGAATATATTTGAGGCCTAGAATACAATCTGAAAATTTTGGAAGTTAACAGAGACAGAAAGAGTAGCTGGGTGAGTCTATGAGACCAGAACTATCCTAATACCAAAACCAGGCAATGACATTACAAGAAAAGAAAACTATGGACCAGTATCTCTAATGAATAGAGATGCAAAAATCATCAACAAAATATTAGCATATTAAATTTAAAAATGTATAAAAAGAATTATACACTATGACCAAGTGGGATTTATCCCAGGTATGCAATGACAGGTCAACATTCAGAAAACAATTAATGTAATCCATCACATCAGATTAAAAAAAGAAAAAAATCACATGATCATATGATAGATACAGAAAAAGCATTTAACAAAATCCAATGCCTATTCATGATAAAAAATACTCTCAATAAACTAGGAATAGAGAGGTATTTCCTCAACTTGACAAAGAATATCTACAAAAAACCTACAGCTAACTTAAGGGTGAGAAACCTGAAACATATTTGCTAAGGTCAGGTACAGGGCAAGGATGTTCCCTCTCATCACTCATTTTCAACATTGTACTGGAAGTTCTAGCTAATGCAATAAGACAAAGGAAATAAAAGGTATACAGATTAGGAAGAAAGACATAAAACTGTCTTTGCTCATAGATGACACTATTTTCTATGTAGAAAATATAAAACAATCAACAAAAAAAACCTCCTGGAACTACTAAGTGATTATTGCAAGGTTGCTGTTTACAGGGTTAATAGACAAAAGTTAATTGCTTTCCATACCAGCAATGAACACGTGGAATTTGAAATTACTAACACAACACCATTTACATTAGCATCCCCCAAAATGAAATATTTAGATATAAATCTAGCAAAATATGTACAAGACCTATCTAAGGAAAGCTCAAAACTCTAATGAGCAAAATCAAAGAAGAACTAAATAAATGGAAAGATATTCCATGTTCATGGATAGCAAGACTCGATATTGTCAAGATGTCAGTTCCTCCCAACTTGATCTATAGATTCAATGCAATCCTAATCAAAATCCCAGCAGTTCTTTTGTGGATATTGATAAACTGATTCTAAAGTTTATATAGTTTATATGAAGAGACAAAAGACCCAGAATAGCCAACAATATTGAAAGAGAAGAACAAAGTTGGAATACTGATAATACCTGACTTCAAGCCTTACCATTAAGCTACAGTAATCAAGACAGTATGGTATTGGGAAAGGGACAAATAGATTAATAGAAGAGCTCAGAAGTAGATCCACACAAGTATAGTTAACTTACCTTTAACAGTGGAATAAAGGAAGTATAATGGAGCAAAGATAGTTTTCTCAACAAATGGTGCTGGGACAACTGGACATCCATGTGTAAAAAAATGAATCTAGATACAGACTTTACACCCTTCACAAAATTAACTCAAAACGGATCACAGAACTAAATGTAAAATGCAAAATTATTAAGAAAAAAACCTAGAAGATAACATAGGAAAAAACCTAGATGACCTTGAGTATGGCAATGACTTTTTAGGTACATCAACAAAAGCGTGATCCATGAAAGAAATAATTGATAAGTTGTACTTCATTAAAATGAAAAACTTCTGCTCCATGCAAGACAATATCAAGAGAAAGAGAAGACAAGCCACAGAATGGGAAAAATATTCTCAAAGACACATCTGGCAAAAGATTGTTAAATATACAAAGAACTCTTAAAACTCAATAATAGAAAAACAAACGACCCAATTAAAAAATAGGCCAAAGATATTAATGGACACCTCACCAGAGAAGATATACGGATGATAAATAAACATATGAAAAGATGCTCCACATCATATGTCACTGGGGAAATGCAAATTAAAGCAATGAGACACCATTACACACCTATTAGAATGGCCAAAATCCAGAACACTGACAACACCAAATGCTGGTGAGGATGTGATGCAACAGAAACTCTCATTCATTGCTGGCAGGAATGCAAAATATTACAGCCACTTTGGAAGACAATTTGGTGGTTTCTTACAAAGCTAAACATATTACCATATGATCCAGCAATCATGCTTCTTGGTTTTCACCCAAGTGGAATGAAAACTTATGTCCACACAAAACCTGCACATTGTTGTTTGTAGCAGCTTTATTCATAATTGTGAAAGCTTGGGAGCAACCATGATGCCCTTCAGTAGGTGAATGGATAAATAAACTGTGGTCCATCCAGACAATGGAATACTGTTCAGCCCTAAAAGGAAATGAGCTATCAAGCCATAAAAAGACAAGAAAGAACCATAAATGCACATTACTAAGTGAAAGAAGTCAATCTGAAAAGACTACATACTGTGTGATTCCAACTATATGACATTCTGGGAATAAGAGAGGATTTTTAGGGCAGTAAAAATACCCTCCACGATACCATAATGACGTGTCATTATACATTTGTCAAAACCTATAGACAACACAAAAATGAACCATCATGTGAACTCTGGACTTTGGGTGATAACAATGTGTCAATGTAGGTTCATCAGTTGTAACGAAACTAACACTCTGGTGGGGGATGTTGATAATGGGGGAGGTTATACCTGTGTGAGGCCAAGGAGTATATGGAACATCTCCCCTCAACTTTGCTGTGAATCTAAAAGTGCTCTAAGTCTTAAAAAAAAAGAGTAGCTGGGTACAGTAATAGAAAAAACAGGAGGGCAAAAATTGCATGGTTGCCTATTAAGCAAAAGTGAATGACTATTATTTCTGACAACAGTAAAAGTCTTTTAGTGAAGGTGACAGCTAGAGAAGACAATTTTGACAGGAGTCCTATGACACTTAAAGATTTATGACAATAGATATTTGCTCACCTAGGATTTCCTCTATTTGTTATGCAGGCAAAGTTTTAGTAAATAGCTTTGAGAAACCTAATTTATCTACCTATCTATCTATAAATGAGAGCTGGGTATATTTTAATAATTACTAGATAAAATACTTCTGCCTTGGTTCTTTTATCTTGTATTTAAGTGAATTATCATGACTGTAATTCTGTTCTTTGTTCAGTGAGATTGGCAAAGTTTCATTTCACTGCATTATCTGAATTCCTCTTTTGGAGAAGTGGGTGTCTGAGAGCTGGGCTGGGGAGGGGATTAAGGAGGCAATTCAGACAGCACTAAGAGTAATCTCAGAGAGTGCATCCAAGGAGCAAAACTAAAATTGTGAGACAAGCAGGCTGTCCAAAGGGTCTGCTGCCCAGCCTCTGTGCTTTGTATAACTCCTGGGAGCAGCTTTCAGGTAGAAAGGCAGCCAGGCCCTGGATATTGAGGTAGAACCCAGATTTGAGGGGTCAAGACAGACACCAGGAATGTCCAACCAGGAACGTCAGATGAAAAGGCAGAAAATGGAAGCCTGAGAAATTCCCAGAACATGTGCTGAAGCTAGAGTCCCCTTTATATAAGACAGCAATGGACTCATTCTGGCGAGTAGGGAGCCATTTAAAATACAGCAAACTCCTAAGGAAAATAAAAATCATTCACTAAACTAAAATGTAGTAACTATAGCTTAAAATTCATAGGACATCAATTGGGCCATGGCCATCTTTCTGTTATATACAGATTTTCATGACATTATTTGAACAGTATTTGAACAGTATTTTTATTATCATTATGTACTTACACCCTCCTTCTCCCTGTCCCCCTTCAGAGATACTTTGATCTGCTCTGTGTTCTCTCCTCACACATAAGCTTCTCTATCAGGGTTGATATCATAGTTTAAGCTATAGCAACTTCACTCAAGTAGGGGACAGGAGCAGGAAACTGATTCCCTGGGCCCTGTGGTCCCTTCCCTCCCTTGCCCCTTTGAAAAAAAAAAAAAAAAAAAAGGACAAGTTAAAGTTTTGTCCTCTCTAATTCCCTGTCTTTCATGTTCTCCTATTCCAGGCCTCCCCTCACCCACTTTGGACACTGAGGGAGAGGGTTTTGGTAGGATGTCAATACGGTGTACTATAGGTCACATATATCACACAGAACAGTTGCCATCATGACACATAGACTTGCATGATAATACTTGTGGGCACCATTTTCCATCAAGGGGCTCTGCATACAGAGAGAGCTTGATATTGTTCTCCTCAAATTTATGAGCCCTCAATAAAGAAAATAAAGTATTTTCCATTTAAATTACTTTTTGTTATTTATGGCTTAAAATAAAACATGTAAATATATTTCTCAGGGGGAAGAGGTTCCATAAGGGTATTTATGGTAAGATTACAATTTCACAAAATATTTGGGTATATCTGTATATACCTAGACAATAAACCAAGATATTTATAGTGCTTATTTCTAAGTGGTAAAGCTATAGGTGATTATTTTCTTCTATATATTTTTTCTAATGAAAATTACTTACAAAATTGCTGCCGTAAAGGGTATCCAATTTTTTTTTTTTTGCGGTACGCGGGCCTCTCACTGTTGTGGCGTCTCCCGTTGCGGAGCACAGGCTCCGGACGCGCAGGCTCAGCGGCCATGGCTCACAGGCCTAGCCGCTCCGCGGCATGTGGGATCTTCCCGTACCGGGGCACAAACCCGTGTTCCCTGCATCGGCAGGCGGACTCTCAACCACTGCGCCACCAGGGAAGCCCAAGGGTATCCAAATTTTAACAGAAAATTCCAATTGAGCTCTTGTCAGTACAAAATTATTTGCCCTTTTTTCAGAAAACGCAAAATGTCAAGTATAATTCACACAATTAGATCAAATATGAGTGAATCCAAAATAAATACATATAACTTTCTTATTACATAGATGAAAATTGACTAAATGTGTATTCAAATATATATACATAAATAGAATACCCTTAGAGGGGTAAAAAGAAGCTGGTAATGGTGTTTGCCTCTAGAAAGGAAACTAAATAGCTATAAGATGTTATCGTGTCCTTGAGATCTTTGGTATTTTTGTCTTATGTGAATTTTACAAATAAAACAATAATTAAAAACTAAGAAAAGTAAAAACATGTATTTAAATTTCTCTATTATTTTCAATCACTTTTTGGTCCTTTCCTTACACATAAAATTATTTTCCATGGTTAGGTTAATTTACTCTGGTTTTGATTTAGTTTGACTTACTGCCAAAAATGTAGAGTCTCTTCTATAGCCCTATTTGGATAATAAATAATAGTACCAGTTTCCCACCAAATGTCTCAACACTGAATGTTGTGGATAATTTTTGCCTTCTTTGCAAAACCTCTCACGATGCTGTCACTAAAGAAGATGTAACTGCTGGATTTGACCTTGCTTTCAGTTAGGTGAAGTTTTGTTTATAGAAAAGCCTTGAAATTAAGATCAAGTTTTATAACTACAATTATCACAAAACAGGTGTTGGTCAAGCGCTGGGTCCAGACATTCGTTTGTACCCTGATTCATTCATGCAAGTTCACTCAGAGCAGTGCTTTTCTCAGTTTTCAACTTCCTTCTTCCTGTATTCACTTTTATAAACTGACTTGTTTCTTCTGGGACTGAAAAGACATGGATCAGTTGCGTAGAAAGAAGACATGGAGGAAATACAACGCAGAAAAGACAGTCTTCTCAACAAGAGAAAAGACATCCATCAGATGACATCCCAAAGTCCCTTCCAGCCTAGCCTGTACATGTAAAATATTTAATTATGTTGCCTCTGGTTTAGCTAAGCACGGTTTGCAGACCATTTCCATGGTAACATGAAAACTGTATGTGTTAATTTCTAAATTTTGACACTAACTGATGACAGGTGGCTTGTGTGCAAAGCCCATGGTACTGAAATGCTTAGGAGGGAAGGAGGACATGAAAAACCTAATGAACAATGAAAAGGTGGTAAAGTTAACGAACTGGTGGCATAAATTAACTACCTCAGCACGCATATAAATGTTTATAAGAATCATCTGAATTCCTGAGCATTTATTTACTTAACCAAAGCTTCAAAGCATTAAGAAGTGGGGAAAAGGTTGATCAGACATGAGACCTTAGAAACCTCCCACTGATTGCTATTACATTAGTGGAGAGGACATACAGATTACTGAACTGAAGTTAAATTCCACGAGGAAGGCAGAGAGCACTGAAAGATAACTAAACAAAGGGAAGTGCCAGATGTGAAAAATCAAGAAGCTATAAGCAATCTCAATAGCATAATAAAGGAAATCTGAGTTAGAGTTACGAGAACGGTAATTCAAAGTATTGAGAGCCAAAGTTAAACATGCCCAATAAGTAAACGACATGTCACCATAATGGAAACATTTTATTTTACACGGTCTGAAACACCAATTCTTAGAATTGCTCCTAAGAGTTACATAGGAAGCAAAAATTAAGAAAGACAACAAAAGTGAAAACACAAAAAAATTAGAGAGCATACACAAGAGTATAGCTCAGCAATGGCATGTATATTGGTGACACCAGTTTAACGCACCAGTGTAGTAGATGGTGTAAAATTGAGAACCTTTTCATTCTGAATAAACATCTTATTCCATTTGATACAAAAATGGATTATGAATTCAAAGGGAGGTATTTTCTTATATATGTAGTCTTTTTTATATTGATCATTAACTCATCACAGGGACAGAATTTTGGTAAATTGTGCTTATTTTGAAACATGTCTTAATCACCTTTGCTTTTATACATATTAAATACTTCATATTCAACTTAAAAAGAGAAAGAAATAAAGATAGAGAATATAGATGACTCTTTTAGGATCAAGAGAGAGTTTGTGTTTTTTAAGATAGACAATGATGAGAAAGATCCAATAGGGAGAGTAAAATCTATTATGCAGGACAGAAGAAGGACACTGTCAGGACTAAAATTCTGGAGTAAGCTTGAGGGGATAGAATCCTGCATTAGTAGAGAAGTTTTCTGGCCAGGTTATATGGGTAGAGATGCAGGTAGTTTGGTAGACTTGGTGATGGAAGTGTGTGAACCTTCTTACTGCGTCTATTCTCTCAATGAAATGATGGAAAAGTGTGTTAGCTGAGAGTTCAAAGAAAAGAGGGAGTGTTTGAGATGCGAGGAGCAAGAAAAAGATGTGAAAGAATACTTTCAGAGACATTACTGGGAGGCCCACTTGAAGGAAATGGTCATGAATTTTAAGAGATTGGTTTAGCTGCATGGATAAAGGTAGAAAGTAGGCAGAAAATGGAACTTCATGGAGGGCAGGTGTTTTCCGGCAAGTAAATGGAAAGAGAGCGAAAAGGGAATTGAGTTCATCTGCAAGGAGTGATTTTTAAAATGAAGGACCCATGGGAACTAAACCAGGTGTGGGCTTGATGAACATGTGAAAAGGCAGTGATGAGCTCAGTAGGGTGGAAGTCCTGGCGGCATCAGGAAATTGTCGGCTATAGCAGCGGGAGTGAGCTGAAAGAGAGGACATGGGGGTTAGAGAACGGTAAGCCTGGAATTCTGATTCTGAGGGTGTGAAGTTATTGATAATGATGGTTGTAGGATGTGGCCCTGGAACAAGTGGCTGAGATGGGGTTGAGGAAAGATCGCTGGATATAAACCAGTCAAATAACTGAGTGAGAGGCTGGGAGGCTGCGTCGATCATTTGCCTGAATGTTGAAATTACCAAAAATGGATGGCAAAATTAGGTAGAGAGAGAGAGAAGTTATGGAGACATGCAGCTAGGTTTAAATTTTTTCAAAGATAGGAGTGACTGGTTAGGACTGTACCATAAGGGAGGGTAGATAGTGGTAGAGTTTAAAGCCACGTGCATTTAAAATCAATATTTGAATAATTATGAATAATAATTATTCAAATAATTATAGATCTCTATTCTGGATATCTGCCAGAATAGAGGTTGCATCAGTGCAGCTAGTTTATATTAAATGAAAAACACACCAAAAATATTTTTATATATTTAGCAATGAAACTTGAGAGCAAATTGTTATCATGACCATGAATGTTATTCCTGCTTTTACAGAATTACTAAGAAATTTCCAGATTCAGAAAGCCTTCTAACTTGAGAACTGCAAGAGGATTAAATCAGAATACTAATGAAGTGTTTGGAACAGGACCCAACAAATAGTAAGTACCTAATAAAAAGTCATGAGGGAAGAAAACTAAAGATGACTCCCTAGGAGGAAATATGCCAAGCCTGCTTTGTCACTTTTCTTTATACATTGTCCTAAACCAAACAAAGAAAAAAAAACCTTTTATATCAAAGGTCACCTTGATTTACACTGGTTTTCCCTGATTTGTAGACCAGACACTTTTTCTATTATTTCTGAGAAGAGTCTTGTGCTAAGAAATATAAACTTTGCTTCTGGATGTTGTAAGTACTGGGGAAAGATTGAATAATTGATGCTGGAACTATTGACTCACCATATTTTTATAATCATGGGGTACATGTTACGATGCCAAACCCAGAATCCACAAAGTTGGATATATCCGACCACTTAAACATGGCAAAAACAAACGAATAAACCATAAAGAAGGTTTTGACTTTTTAACCTTAATCAAGGTTAGAAGGCAAAGGACAAACTGAGAAAATTAGCTTCAACATGCGGGGTTGAAAAAGAATATCCCTAATGTAAAAAGAGGTTTTATAAAACAGTAAGAAAAAGACAAGCCATAACTTTTTTAAAGGGCAGACATGGATATGAATAGGGATTAAACGAATAGAAATGGCTGATGAATATATAAGAAGGTATTTGTCAGAAGAAATCGAAGGCACCTGGTCTTCATTGTTGTTTGTAAAACCAATAATGCTCAGCTTTAAAGAGGCTGCAGAGAAGCACCCTCTCAAGCAATATTAATGGGAATGAAAATTAGAACAGTATCAAGTTTTTGGTTGTCAGTTGGCAATCTTTATCAAAATCCTAAATATGCATATCCTTTGACCTAGCAATTCCACTTCTAAGAATTTATTCTATGCAGATAAGGTGACGGTACCCGAAATATGTGTGTCTCTGCATCAGTAACAGTAGAAAACCATTGCAAAGTGTTAGAGGCCATGAAAAGATACACCCAACAGACTGCTGAATGAAACAAGTATGTTACAAAGTAGCATGTGTGGTTCTGATTACATTTATGTAAAAATATATATGTGTGTGTTGATATGTGTAAGTATCCAAACTGATGTCTGAAAGGATGTTCCCAACCATGTGAATAGCGATTATCTTTGAGTAGTGGAATTTCTGATCATTTTTACTTTATGTTTTTGTTTATGGTTTATGGTTTTTGTATATTGTTTGAATTGTATATGAGGACCACGTACCACTCTAGTGACCATATATATATACACACACAAACATCCTTGTATCTTTACTCTAATTGCCTGAAAGAAATTCCCTGAAAAGGCCTTGATTAAAACGGAGGAGAATGATTAACTTACAAACACCTCAAGTTTTGTCTGAGGACAGTCCTATCAAAGAGAAAATTTTATCTTACATTCAGGTTAATTTCTGTGTTGAATTTTACTTAGTTAATAGTCATAAGTTTAATTGAGCTCTCAATGTAGGGGAGAAAAAAAACCCCACATTTTTCTCTTCTGAAACCTTGACTTCTTTGGATCAAATTAAGTGCGTTGTTCCTAAACTGCTAAAAACTCATTGCTCACATTTTGTTAGCAGTTCCACAGGAATCCAAGAAAGAACACATTGAAATTTCAAAATGGCAAAAACTGAGTTTCCTTTCCCCCATAGTTTAGAATACAGTTTCCTTGACTCTGGGTGTCCCTGTGTTGACAGAAGTCTGAGTCTGAGGATGCCTCTGCTAGCTCACACCCAGGGCCTCAGGGGAGGAGGCCCATCACTCCACCGTCGCTGTGGCAGAGAGTACCCTGATGCACTTGAGTGCCGATTTCATGGTGCTGGTGATCCTGTTTAGGATATGGGTGGCGGCAGGGGGGACCCTCAAAGTTGCATTTACCTGTTTGTTTCTCAAGGGCTGAACCACTTCTCGAATGCACAGGTCTAGATCATTGAGATAGTCTTTTTCTGTCTGTAACAGCTCCTTGATGATTTTCGAACGCTTTGCCATCATTCTCTGATGTTCCTTCTCCTGAGTTAGGGTCTCAGCCGTGGAACACCCAGCCTGTGAGGTCATCTTTTCTGTTAAATGAAAACATGTATGTGTGAGGCATTCTGTTGAGATTTCTGGTTCCTTCATTACAAACAACGCCACTGCAGGATTATTGTTAGCAAGGGAAAAGGCTTAGAGTGTCTTCACGTGTGTTCTTGGGAAGTGATGTGTGAAAGTTTCCCTTAAGGTTGGAATCCTATGAAACTATGAGAAGGAAGAGGTGTGAGAATGAATACTTCTAGCAGGTCAGTTAAAAAATATTTGACATAGGGCTTTCCTGGTGGCGCAGTGGTTGAGAGTCCACCTGCTGAGGCAGGGGACGCGGTTTTGTGCCCCGGTCTGGGAAGATCCCACATGCCGCGGAGCGGCTGGGCCCGTGAGCCATGGCCGCTGAGCCTGCGCGTCCGGAGCCTGTGCTCCACAACGGGAGAGGCCACAACAGTGAGAGGCCCGCGTACCGCAAAAAAAAAAAAAAATTGACATGTCTAGTCTTTAAAATATCCCATTGCTACTATATTAGGTTATAAACCTGGTCTTCAGCTAGAGATAAAATGCATAAAATCATAGTTCAGAATTTCTTTTGGACACATTTAAGTCAAGGGAAGATTTTTAATTAGTAAGTGGAACACCTTCCAATTTTGTCTCTATTATTAAAAATAATTGCCCCTCATTCTCAGTGGGTGGTACACAAATCTCCATGAAAACAACTGTACATGATTGAGATTTGTCTTTCAGTTCACAGTTAGAATCTCTGATGAGTGAGGCAGTGGTAGGTTAAACAAATTTCAACTAAGATTTTTCACAGCTCATCTTCAATGGGATGCATATCTTGTTATTTCAGAATACTTGAGCTGCCAAACAGAAATTTCTAATTAAAAAAATCACAGTGCTGAGGAGATGTTGAGATAAATGGGGAGCCTCACATGTAGCCAAGGTTTTATATAAAGTAAAATGTAAGAAAGCTAAATATCTTCAAGGATGAGCTTCCCCATGGTGATGTAAAATTTTGGAAGCCACAACTAGGTCACAGATGAAATCAGAGCAGTGACAGATAGTGGGGCAGTGTGTATGTGTGTGTGTAAATGGATTTGCTTCAAGCCTGATGTCATCACAAACTTAATTTTCATTGTAGCCTCTAGTTGCAGAAGTAATTTTATTTCCTTTGAAACTAATATGATTCTAGTAACTGATGTGTAAGACATCTCTAATGCTGACACTACTTCCTAAGGATGTAGAGCTTTACAAAAGGGCTTAGAAAGACTCTGTATGGGGGAAAAAGTGCACAGATCACACTTATGGAAGTGGAAATAAAGAGAGGATGTTCTCTTGGCTGACCCCAGAGCTAAGACAACTGGAGAAATACTATCATAGCAGAGTTAATGGTTCATGTAAAGAGACTGCCCCTAGAATGTGAAGAGACACTAAGAATAGTGAGCATTCCTCTGTCCCTGGCCCAGTCATTTCAGGAGTCCCGACAGAGGCTTCATAATCAAAACCTCGGGAAGCATACTGTGGTGGTAATTCCAGCATTAGTTTGGAAGGTGCACTAGATTGGCCTTTGGAAAATCCTGACTTGCAGGTGAATATGCTTCTGGGTCATTTGCCTGGAAACTATTCTTCCTTCATCAGGAAAGAAGAAGGATTTGACCAATAGCACTTAACAGCACATGGTTTTACAAGGCTTAGGTCATTCAGTGCCAGAGAAATAATCTACATAAGTTATTGAAGAAGAGAATCATGTAAGGAGCCTTCATATCCTGATCTGTGTTATGAGAATTTGGGGGTTCTTCCTAATTTATGATACTTTTATTGGAAGGTATAAGAAGCCTGTCTCTCAGCACCCCAAATTCGACAGGAAGAGTTACAATTAGGCGTCACTATTATGAACTCTTCTGGATATAAAAGAGAAAGGCAGGTCACTGGCGAGGAGAGATGCAGTGAACAGGTTGTATTCACAAGTGGACCTTGTGACCTTTGGGAGCCTACCTTTGGCTGCTCCTTCTAAAAGGTTGGGGGCTGGAAGTCAGAGGGCAGAGAGGGGAATGACGGGGCTTCTCTTATCCTGGGATATATAAAACAGCTCACAGACAGAAACTTCAAACCAGTATGGATAGTATTCAATTATTATTTAATATTACCTCAAAAATAAAAGGGGCACTGCTGAAAAAATGTTCTAACCGATGTCTGCTTTTCCAAGTTCTAAACATTTTGTGCCTTACAAATAAGGGGGGCCTAGCAAGGAGAAGGGAGTCTTTCCTGATCTTTGGCCAAGAAATATTCCAAAAATACATTCTCAGGTTCTTTTTAGTTCTCAATTCCAGGACTCAATTACTACATCAATTTAACTTATTTTACAGATTTCTCCAGTTGCTGCACTTTAAATGTACAATATCAGATTTTATTAATTAAAAATTAGGTTTTCCAATCCTGCTCAATATCTTGTTAGAAATCAAGTTAGGGGGTCACAGGGGTGGAAATAAAATGTCAGTCAAGATATTCAACTTCAGAAACTTCTCCCTTCAGGGATAAAAACCTGCTTAGAGAATTCAGAGTGGAGCAATCTTGAGAGCTACCTTTGTTTGTTCTTTTGACTCAAATTTATTGTGGGAACAAAGACTTCCGGTCATTTTCCGATTGTTTCCGGAAAACAATCATTTTCCCATCCGGTCTCTAAACAAGGGTTCTGTTCTCATTTCTTAAACCAACAAACTCTCTGCAATGCATTGTGGGCACAAGCTTTGTTTTTATAAGATCCTTCTCAACCTTTAAAACGTTTACATTTCAGTTATACTATGTTTTTACACGTAAAACTACTTGTAGCACACGAATATGACCAATATAGATCACCCAAATCAGCAGTCAGCCATAATAATCTTTTATTTCTAGATAAAGCAACAGAGGAGCTAAGTATTTAGGAAAAAAGGAAAAATAAATCTTTAGGAATGACTATTTTCCAGTAGTTAGCATAAACTAAAAGACTGTGTCAAAACTAAAGGGAAATGGAGGCTAAAAGGACATTTAGATAGTTTTAACTGAAATATGCTACTGTGAATGAAAACGGTACCATGTAAGTGACCTCCCCTTGCCCAACCTTTTTCTTTTACCCTCGAGCTTTATTTTTCCAGCAGTGATGATAAATTTTCACTATTCTAGCTACAGATTTCATGAGTAACATATGTGGAAATTCCTGGCCAAGAAAGTTTATGTAAAAGGAGTTTGCTGCAGTTTGGGGAAAGGATAACCAGACTTAAGATCACCTCTGCCACTGTTCACAGAGAGAACTTGGTGGATTAAAAAAAAAAAAAGTACTTATTCTCACAGAGCCTCAGTTTCCTCATCTGTAAACTAGGAATGAAAACCATCACAGAGTTATCATAAAGACTGAATTCAATGAGCGACGGTATGTGGAAGCTCCTTAAGGTCTTTAAAACCACATAAATGTTAGTTATTTCCACAGACATGGGAATGACAGGGTTCTTTCTCTCAGCTCTTGAACTTTTCCGCCCCCTAGGGCAAACAGTTATCTCATTATTTTATAGTTATCAACTTGTCAAGAAAAATGCATGACTCCAAAGTGGGTGGACAGCTATGTTCAGATAGAAGAGGAAGAGAAGGAAAAATAGGGGCATCGCCCATGGAGGAAATTCAGAATAGAGCTGGTGATTGGAATCCTGGGTAGCTCTCCTGGGCTGGGAGTATGTGTGGGGAGAACCCTGGTCTTCTAGAGAGATGAAAAAGCACCTGAAGGTAAGGGCATGGCTGGGGAGGACTGATGACAATCTTCACTGAGAGCCCACGTTTTGCTTAGAGTTGATGTGCACTCTTTCTGCTTTGCTGTTGTTGCTAGTGCTGCTGCTGTTTTGGGGTGGGTTTTAAGGAGAGGTAATTGATTTAATTCTATCAAGTTATAAAATTATATATATATTTCAAGGTTAAGTGCCTAGACTTTGCACCACACTTCCTGGATTCAAACTCCACCTCTAACATTAGGTATGTGACCTTGAACAAGGTATTTAACTCTTTGTGCATCCATTTCCTCATCTGTAAATTAAGGGTAATATTAGTAAAACCTTATAAAGTGATTGTGAAGATAAAATTAGTTAATGTTTGTTAAACACAACAGTGCTTGGAAGAATAGTAGATATTGTGTAAATGTTTGCTATTATTATTAGATGCAATTCCTGTTTATTAGCTGTAATATAATTTTCACTGTAGTTTTAGCTGCATTCCAGTTTAGTGTATAACCTTCCCAAAATATTTTCATGCACATATATATATACATATAGCAGTTAATTGTTTTTCTTTTTAACAACATATACCATATACACGTTCCTCTACAACTTGCTTTTTCAACTTTAGCATTATATGGTGGTAATTTTGTTTGGTAAGCATGTATATATATACAGATATCTTTATTCTTTACAATAGCAATATAGTTGTCAGACACTGCTATTTGCCTGTCCAATATCTATTCTCCCATTTGTCTTTTATAAATTGAACCCTGAATAGATAAAAATGCTTACTTCTTAGATTCTTTTTAAAACTATGTCTCATTTATGGCAAAAGAGAGATGTAAGCAAAAATCTGAGAGGGGTTTCAGGAGTCTGTAAAAAGGCAAACTTGGTTGGGATGCCCCTCCTTCCATCCTTCACCCCTTAGGTTTCTTGCCTCTTTTTTATTGCCCGGAATGTGGATGTGAATCCTGAAGGTGCAGCAGCCATGCTGGAACCATGAAGTACTAACCACAAAGATTAAGACCTATACACAATGGATGGCAGTGTATGGAAAGATGTAAAGAGCCTCCTTACTCCTAGACTTCTTGAATGAGACACATAAATTTCCATGTGTTAAGCCACATTTTTCTGTTGTTTTTAGGAAAGTTTATTAGTATATGACAGAGATTTTGGTATCTAGAAATTTAAGTGCTGCAAATAATGCAACCTGTAATGTGAAAGTGGCCTAGTGGGAGAGGAAGGATACCAGGAAGACATTTGTAGTCTGGAGAGTTGGTGATCATTACCATCCAGTGGCAAAATATTTGGTAAATCTATATTACCGCATACTAAGGCATATAATTAGAGGAAATGGTAGAAAAAATCAAAATGTTGGCATGCTCTGATTCTTCCTTGCCACGTTCAGCAAAAGCATACAAATGAGATATGAACTCAGACCATGGCTAGGCAATCTATAAGGAGAGATAAAAGAAAACACCTAAAAAAGATATTCTGCTGGTGGCCTGTAATTTAAACAGGTTGAAAGCCCCAAAATTGGATTGAAAATGCCAACCTCAAAGGGAAGCCCAAGAGATAGCTTTAGCAGGAGATAAGACTGGTGCCTCAGGGCTTCCTCTTCCTTGAAGAGTTTTCTGTCATTCCAGAGAGGGAAAGCACACCAGCCTGGATAAATTTGAGTGGTGTCTGAAAGACTACCAGTGGCCATCAGGCTAAGGGCTTTCTATTAACATCAAATCCCACCTTGCATGAGCCTCAGCTGTGAGTCTGATTCGTGGATATCTGCTAATGTCCTGTTGCATGTCTTCATGGAGAAACTTCTGGGCTTCAGAAAATATCTCTGGATATCAGTGGCCTTCATACCTAGACGTTAGTGGTCCTGACTTCCCTTTCCACTATTGATACACTTTCTCCTGGTTTCTATAATCTGGATTCTTGCTCACTGTAGTAGGCAGAAAATGGACCCCCAAGGATGTCTACACCTTAATCCTTGCAACCTGTGAATATGTGGCCTCACACGGCAAAGGAGACTTTGCTGATGTGATTAAGGTCACAGACTTTGGGTCTGTGATGGACCCAAAGTCCATTAAGGTCACCTGATGGACCCAATCTAATCACATTAGCCCTTAAAAGCAGAAGAGAACACAAGGAGAGGTGAAGACTGAGAGGGACCTGACCCACCAGTGCTGGTTTTGAAGATGGAGGAAGAGGGACTAAGGGCTAAGGAATGCGGGTGGCCCTTAGAAGCTGAGAACATCCTTTGGTTGATAGCCAGCAAGGAAATAGGTACCAACAACCTAAAGAGTGAGGAAAGGCTTCCCCCCTCAAACCTCCAGAAAGGAGCACAGCTCTACTGACCCCTTACTTTCAGCTGTGAGACTCTAAGCAGAAACTCGGCCGCTCTGGACTTCTGACCAACAGAAACTGAGATAATACATATGTGTTAGTTTAAACCACTAAATTTGTGGTGATTTGTTACAGAGGCAATAGGAAACCAATATCCCCACATAATCTAATCCCTAAAAGATCATGGTCATTGTTCAGACTGGTCGTCTTAAGAACTTGAACTACATGTAAGTTTCCTCCCACCTTTCAGTGTTCCTTAAGGAATCTTCCCAAGCTACTAGTCCAAGATTGCCTGTGCCACAATAGTTTGAGTTTCAGTAGTGAAATAAACATGAGATTGTCAGTTAGACTTTTTCTTTCAATATAGTTTTTTTCATCTTTGTCTAACATCTTGGTTTCCAGTACAGGCCAGAAGAATCACACTTGGAGGATAGGTACAAGATTGTACAAAAGTTTTCAGTTAGAGAGACATCAATAATAAACCAGATAGTCCTTGTGTTCTAATGCATTATTGTCTTGAATTCAGTTTAATAGTTTCCCTAAGCAGCCACACAATAGCTCAAGTGGTAGTTCCAGCTGTGGCAGTGACTCTGAAGGTCATGGAAGTGACAACAGCAAAGAGAAGAAATAAATGACTATAGAAGAAAGGCACAGGTATATTTCACCTGTGAAAGGCACAGGTATATTTCACCAGTCAAGCTGGGATTCATTTTTCAATATTTGTGTATATTTCACAAATCATGAAAAATGAATCCCAGCTTGACTGGTAGAGATTCAGAGACATTTAAAAACACCAGATAAAACATTTAAAAATATTTTAAATGAATGAATAAGGCTTCAAAAATGTGTAAAAAATTCTCTGAGGGCTGGAGTAAACTTTAAGTGCAGTCCAAGGAATTAAGTGAAGTTAAAACCACCAAATACCCTGGAGACATCTACAGACACTGGTGTCCTAAGAGGATGAGAACTTCGTGTGTCCACAACGAGGAGACAGGACACGGTGGAGATGAGATCTGGGCTAGGTTTCTGAGCAGTGGGGAACCTGATTAGAGAAATAGCATAAAGCCAGGAACAGAAAGGAAACACACTCAGGAAAAGGTGAACTAGTTCAGTACAAATAATGCTCCAAAGGGAGAGACATCAGTAAAAATTGTCTCAGCCATACCTCTGGGTGATGATAAAAAAAAAAAGGGGGGCAGGAGCGAAGGTTCCCTAATAGTTCAGGGACAATAATTGGCTCTCATATGGGTTTGGGGCCTGGATTCATTGAACATTTCACAAATGATTATTAAGGGCCTACTATGAGCCTGAAAGTGTTCTAGGAGCTGAGGATACAGCAGTTTAAAAAATATTGAAAAAAAAAATCCCTTTTCTCATGGAGATTAAATTTTAGTGGGGAAAGAAGAATATAAATAAGTTATTTAGTATACTAAAAGGTAATAATTGGTATGGTAAAAAAAACACAGCAATGAGGGCCTCTAGGAAATGCCCAAAAGGTATGCAATTTTAAATTAGATGGTGGGGAAATTTTCTAATTAAGCAAACACTTGAAAGGAGACAGAGAGTCATGCAGGTGTCTGGGGTACATAGTTTTCCTCAGAGGAACCAGCCAGTGGAAAGCTTTAAGGTGAGAGTGTGCATGCCCTGTTCAAGGATCAGGAAGGAGGCTGGTGTGACTGAGGTGGGTAGATAGCTGGGAGGGAGTAGGAGAGATTAGAGGAGAGGGCAGCTTTGCAAGTATTTTAAACATTTAAACATCTTTGTAGTGATGCAGAAAAGGTAAAGGCATTGGAGTAATTTAGATGTTTTTCAATTAAGAATGCATGTTAACATTTCAAGAACAAACATCACAATAATAGAAATAGTATGTAAATTTTCAAAACCAGTAGAGGCAAAAATGTAACGAGGAAAAAAGTAATTCAAAAGAAGAAAAGAGAAAGACAAATATAAGGTACATCCATATATATGAGCAATTATAATAAATCAAATAGCCAGATTATCAAGTTGGATTTAAAATAAAGAAAACCAGCTACAGCTATGCGCTGTTTACAAGACAGAAAATATAAGCACATAGAAAGTTTGAACGTAAAGAGTAAAAAATAATACTGAGCAAATACTAATGAAGAGAAAGATGGTAAAGCTATCTTTATACCAGACAAAATAAACTTGAAGACAAAATAAACTTGGAGGCACTCCATAATGATTAAATGTTCATCAGAATGATATGAAAATTTTAATTTTGTGTGTACTGAATAATATGGTTTCAAAACATATGATATAAAAAGAGAGTTGTAAGCAGAATTTGACAAACTTTCCATAATAATGGTATTATAAACATAGTTCAATGACAGGCCAGTTAGGATGGAAAAATGTGTGCTCAAGAATTGGAGATTTCACATTCTTTTTAAGGACAAACATAACCTTTATGAAAATACACCATATTGTAGACCATAAAATTTCAAAGAATCAGTGCATAAGAATCACAACTACAATGCAATTAAGTTACAAGTAAACAACAAAAATAAAACTTAAGCTCATTTGTTTAGGAATGTTAAAAAAAACCCTGCTAAATAACTAGTGGAAAATAGAAGAAATCACAAAAGCAAGTAGAAGATATTTATTCTGAAAGATAAGAAAAATATTACATGTGGAATGTCACTTAAGCATTGCTTATGGAAAATGTATAGCTTTAAGTTTACATATAAGAAAGGAAACAAGACTGAAAATTAATGATTTAAGTAAAGAAGTAAAACAAGGGAAAATATATAAGCCAAAAGAGAACAAAAGAAAGGAAATTAAGAACAAACTTTTAATGAAATTGAATAGTTCTTCAACTCAGGCTTCAAATAATTCCCACAGATATATTGCAAGGAACATGAGATCACAAAAAAAAATTCCTAAAATATACAAGGAAACGAGGTATCATGAGTCAGATACAGGAAAAAAGACACAATTTTACCCAGAAAGCCTTAAAATATTGGAATTATTAGACATACTTAAAAAGTGTATTTAGTAGGTCTATAAAAACAGTGGTTTGAACTCATAATCAAGAAACAAGAGAAAAACTATGGAGAACAGTATGGAGGTTCCTTAAAAAACTAAAAATAGAACTACCATATGACTCAGCAATCCCACTACTGGGCCTAAACCCTGAGAAAACCATAATTCAAAAAGAGTCATGTACCACAATGTTCATTGCAGCTCTATTTACAATAGCCAGGACATGGAACCAACCTAAGTGTCCATCGACAGATGAATGGATAAAGAAGATGTGGCACATACATACAATAGAATATTACTCAGCCATAAAAAGAAACAAAATTGAGATATTTGTAGGGAGGTGGATGGACCTAGAGTCTGTCATACGGAGTGAAGTAAGTCAGAAAGAGAAAAACAAATATGCTAACACATATATATGGAATCTAAAAAAAAAGAAAAAGGTTCTGAAGAGCCTATGGGCAGGACAGGAATAAAGACACAGACGTAGAGAATGGACTTGAGGACATGGGGAGGGGGAAGGGTAAGCTGGGACGAAGTGAGAGAGTGGCATGGACATATATACACTACCAAATGTGAAATAGCTAGCTAGTGGGAAGCAGCTGCATAGCACAGGGAGATCAGCTCGGTGCTTTGTGACCACCTAGAGGGGTGGGATAGGGAGGGTGGGAGGGAGACGCAAGAGGGAGGGGATATGGGGATATATGTATACATATAGCTGATTCACTTTGTTATACAGCAGAAACTAACACAACATTGTAAAGCAATTATACTCCAATAAAGGTGTTAAAAAAAAACAAAAAAAAAAGAGGCTATAAAAATGATGAAGTAGATTTTAAAAGAATGAAATAAAACTTTGAAAAGTAAAACTCATAATAATTAAAATTTAAAAGCTTAGTGGACTACAAAACCCAGTGAAAGGATAAGACAGTAAATTAGACAAAGCTGAAGAAATTAATGGAACCAAGCCAAAGAAATTATACACAATGCAACAGAGTGAAGTGAAGAGATATAAAATATGCAGCATAGGTTGGGAGACAATGAGAACTGGATGAGGTCTAACAAATGCTTAACTGGAGATCCACAGGGTATGACAGAGAATGTAAGGAAGAGGAAATATTCGACGTGCCAATTACCAAAGACTTCAGAAATTGTGGAAGACAGTAAGCCACAGAATCAGAAATTTTAATGGATTCCAAACATGATAGATAAAATTAGAAAACCACACCTAGACACAGCATTTTGAAACTTTGAAACAGTAAGAATAACTAGATCTTAAGAGCATGCAGTAAGAAAAGACAAATTACCTACAAAGGGTTAACAATCAGACTAATAGCTGCCCTTACAACCACACTGACACAAGCCAGAACACAGTAAAATATGCCTTTAGAGACCTAAGAGAAAATAGCTGTCACCTTAGCCTAGCAAAACTTTCTCAAAAATAGTGGTAAAATAAACACATTTTAGAAAAACGAGATCTTACTTTACCACCAAAAGAGCCTCATAAAAAGTAATTCTAAAAGATGTACCTTACTCAGAGGGCAAATGGTCCCAAATGGAAGATTGAAATGCTAAAAGGAATAAGATGGAAACGAAGAGGGAAAGATAAATCATGTGGAATATTAATCCAGGAAGAAGGACACCTGAACAGGTAGAGAAAAATAAGCATGTGTTAGAACAATAACTAATAAAATTAACAAAATTTTCTAGTCATGAATATTTAATTGCCTTTTACACGTCGTAAAAAGGAGCACACCTAAACATATTATAGAGAAATTTCTAAATTCCAAGGATAAAGAGAAACTCTTACAAGCTTCCTGAAAGAAAAATTTCAGGTGAGACTAGAACTTGAATGAAATTTCTTATGTGCAACACTGGATGCTAGATGACATTGGAATCATGTATAAAGAATTCCGAGAGAAAAAGATTTTGATCTTGGTCCCTTGTTATTTATAATTTAGGTTAAAAGACCACTGCTTTCAAGTACAGAATTTGGCAAATAGCCACCCTTGTAATCTCTCTGAAAACATTACTTAAGAGTGCCAGTTAAATGGAAATAGGACCCAAACATCTCAGTATAGCAGAAGACAAAATATATAAGAAAAGAGGTTTCTTGTAGAGACTCACTCTCTCCAAACTCCCAATGAAAACATTCAACAAGTAACAGGATCCTGCTAGAAAGTTTAGAAATATTCGTGCTTTGAGGCTAAGAGCTCTCTGGAGAGAGCAGAGATGGATAAATACTCACTATTGCGTCTAGAGAAAAAACAAAGGTTTAGAGGAGCTTAGAGCAAAGACCGGAGACGAACAGCTCCTTCTGCTGCCCAAGAGGGTCCTATGTAAGTCAAGGAAGGGAAACTAAAGTGAGCAATTAGAGCTGGTATTTTGTCAAGGCAGAACTAGTGCAAGAGATAAAAGAGAACATCAGTAAGTATGAATGTAATGAGACTGAAACAGATGCAAATAGAACAGACACACACACAAGACTGTCTGGGTCTATTAAATGTTTTTTCTCAAAATTTTAAATTTATTATAGTAAATTTAAAAAGAAAAAGAGTTTCAATGTCAGAAGCAAGTCATCTTTCAAAATTCAAAATGGTTTGGATTTGGAGTGCAAGACAATTTAAACAAAATGGACCTCTTAAAAAAAAAAGCCTTATGGGAGTTAAAAAAAACTCATAAAAAGGAAAGCTTATAAAAATGAGGAGCTGCAGTATAAACAGCATAACTGAATACATCTTTGTTCCAAATATTATACTGGTGATGGAAAGACCTTCATAGTCAATTATAACCTTGTATCTCACTGGCGTTTGGCCTATACATCATGTGCAGTGCACATAAGTAATGCACTTTAGCTTGGCTTCTTTCTATCATGTCCCACATGTGCACTGCATTAAATTTCCTGGCAAAAATGTTATTTCAAGGTCATGTGTATAATAAAATATTCTCTTGGTGTCACAACAATATTATTTCTCCACTGACAGTATCATTAGAATGATTTCTACACTGATTAATACTCACCTGCCAATTCAAATAGAAACATATGTTGTGGATAAAAATAAGTCACGCACACCTTCTCCCTCATAAAATATAAAGACTAAAGTGACTTCTTGGTGGAACTCAATATAAAACATCAAAATATTTCTGAAGAACCAGGAGCTAATCTGAAGACTGTGATTCTCATTTCAATCATTTTAATAATAATGTTTTCCTCTTATACAAAAATGTTCTTTTTTTCTCTTATTTTTTTTATTGTGGTAAATATATGAAACATAAAATTTACCATGTTAACTATTTGTAAGTGTGTAGTTCAGCAGCGTTAAGTACATTCAGATTGTTGTGTAACCATCACCACCATCCACCTCCAGAAATTTGTCATCTTCTCTAATGGAAACTCCATATGCATTAAACAATAACTCCCCATCTCCTCCTTCCCCCGGCCTCTGGCAACCACCATTCTACTTTTTGTCTCTATGAATTTGGCTACTCTAGGTACCTCATATAAGCAGAATCAGAATATTTGTTTTTTGATGAATGGTTTTTTTCACTTAGCATCATGTCTTCAAGTTCATCCATGTTATAGTAGATGTCAGAATTTCCTTCCTTTTTAAGGACGAATAATGTTCCATTGTATGTATAGACCACACTTTATTTATAGAAGTATATATTCTTAAAAAATAATTTTGATATTAAAGCATTATACACTATGACTGCAGTTATACTAATTATATTGTGATAGCCTATGAGAGCAAGTTATCAAGCATCTATGATGTACCAACTTAAAAATATATACATTATCTACAGTCTTCCTCGTAACACTAGAAGTGGGATACCACACTAATTTTACAGATGAGGAAACTGAACAGAGTGAATGTGAGTAAAAGTTATCCAGTGGCTCACAGAGTATGGAGAAGTGATGGGATTCAAACCAGACATGCTTAGCTCTGAAGCCTGGGCTCTCTTCCCTCCTCAGCCTGTCTACTTATGCTATGATCAGGGTACATTGTGTTGTATGTAGTGGAATTGTGCTAGACAGGCAAACATACAGTTCAATTCTGACCCTGCCATCCACTAGCTGTGTGACCTTGGCCAAGTCATTTGGACTCACTAAATTGCCTCATCTGTAGAGGGGGAATAAGAACAATCGTGATAGTAATGATAATAAAACCTAACATTTTGAGTACGGTCAGCCCTCTGTACCTGCAGGTTCTGTGCCCAAGGATTCAACCAATTAAGGATTGAAAATGTTTTTTTAAAAACATTCCAGAAAGTTTCAAAAAGCAAAACTTGAACTTGCTGCATGCCCCGCAACTATTTACATGGCATTAACAATGTATGAGTAATCTAGAGATGATTTAACGTATACAGGAGGTTGTGTAAATACTATGCCATTTTATATAAGGGACCTGAGCATCTGTGGAGTTTGGTATCCACATGGGTCCTGGAACCAAATCCCCATGGATACCAAGGGATGACTGTTCTCACTTTGTGCTAAATACTGAGCCTGTCTGTATTAGCTCTTCAAGCCTCACAAAAAACACTACATAGATTTTTTTATTCCCTTCCTTTTATTTCCATGTGAAGAAGTGAAACACGGGTTAAGGTTAAGGCCCAAGGTCACACCACAGTAAGTGGATTCAAACCAGAAACTGAGTCAGTCTGGCTCCTAAACCTGCATTTTAACTATTACTCGCTGCTAGGAGGTTGTAAGAATCCAGATAAAGCAGGCCAATTGCTGAACTCAGAGTCTGACTCACAGAAACCTCTAAAAAAATGTAAGTCGGGCTTCCCTGGTGGCGCAGTGGTTGAGAGTCTGCCTGCCAATTCAGGGGACACGGGTTCGAGCCCTGGTCTGGGAGGATCCCACATGCCGCAGAGCAACTAAGCCTGTGCGCCACAGCTACTGAGCCTGCGCGTCTGGAGCCTGTGCTCTGCAACAAGAGAGGCCGTGACAGCGAGAGGCCCGCGCACCGCGATGAAGAGTGACCCCCGCTCTCCGCAACTAGAGAAAGCCCTCGCACAGAAACGAAGACCCAACACAGCCAAAAATAAATAAATAAATTTATTAAAAAAAAATGTAAGTCATTATTTTCATGACCATGATTTACTTGCCATTTTTCTATATCTGGTTCTGAATGGCAGCATCTGCTTTTCCTCCTTTTTTTTCCCCTCTTGGAAATGTTCCAAGGGTGGGAGGAGAGATTGAGCATCCTTCAGGAAACTATTCTTCTGGGCTCTGGACCTGCTCTAGAAAAAAAAAGCACAAAACAGCAAGGGCTTCTACAAAGTGGGTTCAATACCAGGCCTAATGTTCATTCTCCTTATTCAGGCTGAATTCAAATTCAAATCTGAATACAAGTTCCTTGTATGTTGTTTGACATAATAAAAACCCTTGAATTTTTAAAAAAAATCTGATTCTTTCTCATTTACCCTGAAGCTAAGTCACCAGCACAAATAAGTTTCTGAGAAATTCACTGAAAATGTTGTGCTTCTCAAGAAAGTTGAAAAAGCAAGGTAACTAAAATAAGATACATGTCCTGCTAACATACACAGTTTATTATTACTTTTAACATTCTAGGTCTTTATTTATTTGGATTAAAGTCCCTAGCTGATATTATTCATCAATAGCTACCAATAAATAATCATGGAGTTTGATTTCCATTATGACATTGAAATCTCACTTATCTCTTAATAAAGGAGATTTGGAACTAATATTTTCATATACTGAGCTTAAGGTTTTACTTAATGCCTTGATTACCAACACCTGCCCTCATACCCACTCCTCACCCCATGACCAGATTATGCAAGCACACATACACCATTCAACACTCATTTATTGAGGAGCTCGCTCACAGAGTCATTTAACTGTGGAGAATACAAGGATAATACAGTGCAAGAACCTGACCCTAATTCATAATTTTGTCACAACCATACATATGTTCATTATTAAATAAGAGTAAGAAAAATCAGAATTTGAAGGTGAGCAATTTTATGAATTCCATAGTTTTTAAAGAAATCTTGTATCTAATTTAATATCAATTTCTTAAATTATACATTGGTTTTGAGTTGGGACTATTCTTTATGTTGGATATATAATAGTGAATAAAATAACAGTCCTTTCTGTCAAGAAGTGTACAATCTAGATGTAAAGATAGGGTATTAAAGTAGCAGGATAAATCCTTCCCTAAGACGTACCAACTGATGCCTGTGCACTTATTCACTTAATGATCAAATTGCATCTTCTCCAAGAAGTAGTTGTGTTCAACAGCAAACCTCATTATGTCAGTTGTACTTCTTATTGTAATGACATTAATTTAATTTAAACTTACATAAACTGATGACCTGTGAGTGTAAAAGAGTATGTGTGTTTCCATGAAAACTGCTTTAATGCTTTGAAATGATTTGATAAAAAGTTGCCAGAACACTGCTGCTCTATTAGGAGTTGAATGAGACAACTGTAAAAGAGGAGAAAAGTATTTAGAAAGATTCTGCAAACAAACCACTTTGCAATTTAAAATATCAGTCAATATTTAAAAACTGATATACAAATATAATTACAATAAACCATGACCTATATGCTACGCAGAGTGCAGCCTAGCAGTCAGGCCTACTGGAGAAGACCCACCTGAATGAAATCTGAAAGGGAGTAGCACTGGTGAAGAGAGAAGCCCAGGGATCCTGAGCAGAGGCAGCAGCGTGTCCAAAGGCTTGGTGGCAAAGAAAGATTTGCAAAAAGCTTAGCATGATGAAAATACAAACGTTAAAGAATGCGGTAAGGAGATGAGTCTAGAGAAATGATCAGGAGACAGATCTTGAAGGCCTTGTTAAGGAATCTGGAATTTTTAAGAATGGGAAATCAGGGAGCCATTTTTTGTTTGTTTTTTTAACATTTTATTGGCGTATAATTGCTTTACAATGGTGTGTTAGTTTCTGCTTTATAACAAAGGGAATCAGCTATACATATACATATATCCCCATATCTCCACGTGAGTGACATGATCAAATTCTCTTCACAAGATCACTTTGGCCTCAGTAGAACCAGGTTTCGAGGAAGAGGGTAGAGAGCAAGGATTAAGGCAAGGAGACAGGAAAGTGGCCATGAACCCAGAGGGTCTAGTTGCTAGGGGAGAGATAGAGGCAATTAAGCTTTGTCTAGTTGCCAATAGGACAGAGAGAACTGAACAGATCAAGAGAAATCTAGGAGATGAAACTAACATGAACTGGTGAGCAATCAGTGTAGGGGTAAAGGAGAAGAAAAGTCAAAGTTGACTCTCAGATTTCTCGCTATTAATGGGACAGTAGTGTCATTTAAAGAATAGGGAACAATGGAGAAAGAACACACAAGGGAGATAAGGTGATAAAGTCTATCCAATTCTATCTCATTATATAGAGAAGGAAGCTAATTTCTAGAGAAGGTAAGTATTTTACCTTAAATAACAGAGTCAGAAATTGAGTTCAGATTTTCTGACCGTCACCCCTGCCGTCCAATCCCCTTTGAACCCATATAGTGCAAACACACACCTATAATTCTACCTAGGGTTTTATTTCAAATAGATCATTACCAAACCCCCAATATGGTTAAACATGTTCTTTTGTCCCCCTCCATGCTGTATGTCACATCTGCCCCCATAAACCTCAAAACCCTTGGCTTTGCATTGCATTGAACCCTACAGATTTAGTTTCACACAGTAAAATCTTTTATCAGTTTCAGTGGAAATCTGATCCACAGAAAGATGAATGAAACTGGCCTTCTGTGAAATAGGTTAAAAATAATTGCATGTCAGGCAGGTTTTGGAGAGGAGCCAATATTAAGTATTAAGTGAAAATATGGAGGAGCAGACTCTCCACTGCTCTGAATTTGAAAGCTCAAACATTGGGGCAGGGAAATATTTTATCCTCATTCGAAGGGCATGTGATTTATTTCCTCTGACTGCTAATTGCTATGGACAAGTGGAGAAGTGGATTTCAAAAGGGAACTCAACAAAACTTACCTGTCTTGAAAAATGCTTAAGTGGCATTGGTTTGAATTTATAGGCTCCTTTGGTGATCCGCATAGGGCAGCCAAAACAATTAGAAGCTAAATAAATGGGTACTTTCTGGAAATGTCTTTATTTAAAGTCTTTAGCAGGAGAACACAAGTAAAAGAGGACAAATTTTAAGCCCTGAATAGAAACGGAACTTTACTTGGGAAAGTCCTCTCTGTATTTAATTTTTCTGTTGTAATTGTTCTGTTGCTGAGAAGGAAAACTTTTGACTGGATGAGATATACTGATTTTATCCATTTGTTTGTTCATTCAACAAATATTTATTTAGTGCCCATTGTGCCAGGCACTGTTTTAGATCAGTGGTTTTCAATCCTAAATTTTGCCTCCCCCCTGCCACCTGCCTGGGATGTTTGATAATGTTTGGAGTCATTTATGGTTGTCACAGTTAGGGGATGAGGGTGCTATTGGCATCTAGTGGGTAGAGGTGAGGGATGCTGCTGATACCCTACAATGCAAAGGACAACACCCTGCAACAAAGAAGTATCTAGCCCAAAATGAAAGTAGTGCAAATGTTGAGAAATCGTTTTGTAGGTAATGTCAATACAGCAATGAAAAAACTGAGAGAAACATCATCTCTTATGGAACATTTTAGCGATGGAAGAGAAACAAAAAAACAATTAATGAAGAAATATATAGCATGCCAGAACGTGGTAAGGCACTATGAAAGAAAATAAACCAGCTGGTGGGTAGTGATTATTCCGGCATAGAGAGAAGTCAGAAAAAGCCTCACTAATAAGGGGACTTTTGAGCAGAACCCTGGAAAGAAGGAAATAAGGTCTGGGAGTGGGGACTAATCCCATCTTGCCTTTTTAAAAAACTATATGTGTGCTAAGCATGCATGAATTGGGGATAAAGATAATTTTAAGGTAATTTGTGGACAAATCATGGGTGTCATTGCTTTTTTCCTCTCTTTTTATTGCTAAAATCTTTATGCTGGTTTAGATATAGAGTACACCATTCTCCAATTTGTAAATATTTTAGACAAATGAGAAGGTTGCCTTTCTTCACAACCAATTGAAACAGACTCTTTTAATTCAACTTAATTATTGCAGGCCACAGGTTCCAAGCAGAATATACAAAGCAGTGATCAGTGCAACACTATATATGTATACAGGCATACCTCAGTGATATTGCAGGTTCAGTTCCAGACCACTGCAGTAAAGGTAGTCATGAATTTTTTCATTTCCCAGTGCATATAAAAGGTATGTTTATGTTATGCTATAGTCTCTTATGTGTGCAATAGCATTATGTCTAAAAAAAGTACATATCATAATTTTAAAATACTTTATTGCTAAAAAATGCTGATCATCATCTGAGCCTTCAGTGGGTCATAATCTCTTTGCTGTGGATGGTCTTGCCTTGATGTTGGTAGCCGCTGACAGATCAGGGTGGTGGTTGCTGAAGACTGGAATTTTAAAACATTCCTTTTTTCAAATTTATTTTTTATTGGACTATAGTTGATTTACAATGTCGTGCTAGTTTCAGGTGTACAGCAAACTCATTCAGTTATACATACATATATATATCTACTTTTTCAGATTCTTTTCCCTTATAGGTTATTACAAAATATTGAGTATGCTGTGCTATACAGCAGGTCCTTGTTGGTTATCTATTTTAAGTATAGTAGTGTGGATACGTCAATCCCAAACTCCCAATTTATTGCCCCACCCCCTTTCCCCTTTGGTAACCATAAGTTTGTTTTCTAAGTCTGTGAGTCTATTTCTGTTTTGTAAATAAGTTCTTTTGTATCACTTTTTTATGTTCCACATATAAGCATATCATATGATATTTATCTTTCTCTGTCTGACTTACTTCACTTAGTATAATATAATAATCTCTAGGTCCATCCACGTTGTTGCAAATGGCATTATTTCATTCTTTTTATGGCTGAGTAATATTCCATTATATATGTATGTACCACATCTTTATCCATTCATCTGTCAATGGACATTTAGGTTGCTTCCATGTGTTGGCTATTGTAACTAGTGCTGCTATGAATATAGGGGTGCCTGTATCTTTTCAAACTAGAGTTTTGTCCAGATATATGCCCAGGAGTGGGATTGTTGGATCATATGGTAGCTATATATTTACTTGTTTTAAGGAACCTCCATACTGTTCTCCATAGTGGCTGTATCAATTTACATTCCCACCAAGAGTGCAAGAGGGTTCTCTTTTCTCCACACCCTCTCCAGCATTTATTTTTTTGTGTGTGTGTGTGTCTTTTTTTTTTTCCCAGCATTTATTGCTTGTAAACTTTTTGATTATGGTCATTCTGGCTGGTGAGAGGTGATACCTCATTGTAGTTTTGATTTGGATTTCTCTAATAATTAGTGATTTTGAACATCTTTTCATGTGCTTTTTAGCTTTCTGTTTGTCTTCTTAGGAGAAATGTCTATATAGATCTTTTGCCCTTTTTTGATTGGGTTGTTTGGTTTTTTTGCTATTGAGACGCATGAGCTGTTTGTATATTTTGGAGATTAATCCCTTGTTGGTTGCTTCATTTGCAAATGTTTTCTCCCATTCTGAGGGTTGTCTTTTCATTTTGTTTATGATTTCCTTTGCTGTGAAAAAGCTTTTCAGTTTCATTAGGTCCCATTTGTTTATTTTTATTTTCATTACTCTAGGAGGTGGATCCAAAAAGATCTTCCTGCAATTACATCAAGGAGTGTTCTGCCTATGCTTTCCTTTAAGAGTTTTATAGTATCCTGTCTTACATTTAGGTCTTTAATCCATTTTGAGTTTATTTTTGTGTGTGGTATTAGGGTGTGTTCTAATTTCATTCTTTTACATGTAGCTGTCCAGTTCTCCCAGCACCACTTACTGAAGAGACTGTCTTTTCTCCATTGTATGGTCTTGCCTCCTTTGTCATAGATAAATTGACCATGGATGCATGGGTTTATTTCTGGGCTTTCTATCCTCTTCCATTGGTCTATATTTCTGTATCATGTCATCTGCAAGCAGTGACAGTTTAACTTCTTCTTTGCCAATTTGGATTCTTTTCATTTCTTTTTCTTCTCTGATTGCCGCTGTCAGGACTCCCAAAACTATGTTGAATAAAAGTGTTGAGAGTGGGCATCCTTGTCTTGTTTCTGATCTTAGAGGAAGCGCTTTCAGCTTTTCACCATTGAGTATGATGTTAGCTGTGGGTTTGTCATATATGGCCTTTATTATGTTGAAGTAGGTTTCCTTTATGCCCATTTTCTCAAGAGTTTTTGTCATAAATTGGTGTTGAATTTTGTCAAAAGCTTTTTCTGCATCTATTGAGGTGATCATATGGTTTTTATTCTTCAATTTGTTGACGTGGTGTATCACACTGATTGATTTGCGTATATTGAAAAATCCTTGCACTCTGGGATAAATCCCACTTGGTCATGGCCTGTGATCCTTTCAATGTATTGTTGAATTCAGTTTGCTAGTATTTTGCTGAGGATTTTTGTGTCTATGTTCATCAGTGATATCGGCCTGTAATTTTCTTTTTTTGTAGTATCTTTGTCTGGTTTTGGTATCAGGGTGATGGTGGCCTCATAGAATGAGTTTGGGGGTATTCCTTCCTCTGCAATTTTTGGAATAGTTTCAGAGGATAGGTGTCAACTTGTCTCTAAATGTTTGATAGAATTCGCCTGTGAAGCCATCTGGTCCTGGACTTCTGTTTGTTGGGAGTTTTTAAATCACAGTCTCAATTTCAGTACTTGTGATAGGTCTGTTCATATTTTCTATTTCTTCCTGGTTCAGTTGGGAGATAGTACCTTTCTAAGATTTTGTCCATTTCTTCTAGGTTGTCCTTTTTATTGGCATATAGTCACTTGTAGTAGTCTCGTATGATCCTTTGCATCTCTGCGGTGTCAGTTGTAACTTCTCCTTTTTCATTTCTAATTTTATTGATTTGCGTCCACTCCCTTTTTTCTTGATGAGTCTTGTTAAAGGTTTATCAATTTTACTTATCTTTTCAAAGAACCAGCTTTTAGTTTCATTGACCTTTTCTATTGTTTCCTTCATTTCTTTTTCATTTATTTCTGATCTGATCTTTATGATTTCTTTCCATCTACTAACTTTGGGTTTTGCTTGCTCTTCTTTCTCTAGTTGCTTTAGGGATAAAGTTAGGTTGTTTATTTGAGATTTTTCTTGTTTCCTGAGGTAAGATTGTATTGCTATAAACTTCCCTCTTAGAACTGCTTTTGCTACGTCCCATAGGTTTTGGATTGTTGTGTTTTCATTTTCATTTGTCTCTAGGTATTTTTTAAAATTTCCTCTTTGACTTTTTCAGTGATCCATTGGTTGTTTAGTAACATATTATTTAGCCTCCACATATTTGTTTTTTTTGCAGGTTTTTTCCTTGTAGTTGATTTCTAATCTCATGGCATTGTGGTCAGAAAAGTTACTTGATGTGATTTTGGTTTCCTTAAATTTATCAAGGGTTTCTTTATAAACCAACATGTGATCCATCCTGGAGAATGTTCTGTGTGCACTTAAGAAGAATATGTATTCTGCTGCTTTTGGATGGAATGCTCTATAAATATCAATAAAACTATCTGGTCTAATGTGTAATTTCAGGCCTGTGTTTCCTTATTCATTTTCTGTCTGGATCAGCTGTCCATTGATGTAAGTGGGGTGTTAAAGTCCCTCACTATTATAGTGTTACTGTCGATTTCTCCTTTTATGGCTGTTAGCATTTGACTTATATATTGAGGTGCTCCTATGTTAGGTGCATATATATTTACAATTGTTACATCTTTTTCTTGGGTTGATTCCCTTGATCATTAGGTAGTGTCCTTCTTTGTCTCTTGTAATAGTCCTTATTTTAGAGTCTATTTTGTCTGATATGAGTATTGCTACTCCAGCTTTCTTTTGATTTCCATTGCATGGAATACTTTTTCAATCCCCTTACTTTCAGTCTCTGTTTGTCCCTAGATCTGAAGTGGGTCTCTTGTAGACAGCATATATACAGATCTTGTTTTTGTATCCATTCAGCCAGTCTATGTCTTGGTTGGAACATTTAATCCTTTTATGTTTAAGGTAATTATCAATATGTATGTTCTTATTGCCATTTTGTTAATTGTTTTGGATTTGGTTTTATAGGTCTTTTTTTCTTCCCTTCCTCTTTTGTTCTCTTCTCTTGTGATTTGATGACTATTTTTAGTGTTGTGTTTGGATTGTTTTTCTTTTTTGTATGTGTATCTATTGTAAATTTTGGTTTGTGGTTACCACGAGGTTTTGATATAGCAGTCTATATTTATATACAAGATTGTTTAGTTTGCTGGTCTCTTAATTTCAAATGCATTTCCAATATCCTGCATTTGTACTCTCCTCTTCTCACAATTGCTGGTTTTGATGTCATACTTGTGTGTGGATGATTTCCTGCCTTTACTGTATGACTGCCTTTACTGGTGAGCTTTCTCATTTGTAATTTTTTTGCTTCTAGTTGTGGCCATTTCTTTTCCATCTAGAGAAATTCCTTTAGCATTTGGTATAAAGCTGGTTTGGTGCTGCTGAATTCTCTTAGCCTTTGCTTGTGTAAATTTTGATTTCTCTGTCGAATCTGAATGAGAGCCTTGCTGGTAGAGTATTTTTGGTTGTAGGTTATTCCCTTTCATCACTTGAAATATATCATGCCACTCCCTTCTGGCCTGAAGAGTTTCTGCTGAAAAATCAGCTGATAACATTATGGGGATTCCCTTGTATGTTATTTGTTGCTTTTCCTTTGTTGCTTTTAAAGTTTTCTCTTTGTCTTTAATTTTTGCCAGTTTGATTAACATGTGTCTTGGTATATTCCTTCTTGGGTTTATCCTATATGGGACTCTGCACTCGCTGGACTTGAGAGAGTGTTTCCTTTCCCATGTTAGGGAAGTTTCTGGCTATTATCTCTTCAAATATTTTCTCAGGCCCTTTCCCTCTCTCTTCTTCTTCTTGGACCTCTATAATGTGAATGTTGGTGTGTTTAATGTTGTCCCAGAGGTCTCAGACTGTCCTCATCTCTTTTCATTCTTTTTTCATTATTCTGTTCCATAGTAGTGATTTCCACCAATCTGTCTTCCAGCTCACTTATTCGTTCTTCTGCCTCATTTATTCTGCTATTGATTCTTTCTAGTGCATTTTTCATTCAGATATTGTATTGTTCACCTCTGTTTATTTGTTCTTTAAATCTTCTAGCTCTTTATAAAACATTTCTTATATCCTCTTGGTCTGTGCTTCCATTCTTTTTGCAAGATTTTGGATCATCATCACTCTGAACTCTTTTTCAGGCAGATTGCCTGTCTCTACTTCACTTAATTGTTCTTCTGGGATTTTATCTTGTTCCTTCATCTGGAGCATATTTCTCTGCTGTCTCACTTTGTCTATCTTTCTGTATTTGTGTTCTCCATTCTTCAGGCTGCAGGATTGTAATTCTTCTTGGTTCTGGTGTCTGCCCCCTGGTGGGTGAGGTTGGTGTGAGGATTTGTGCAGGCTCCTGGTGGGAGGGACTGGTACCTGCTCACTGGTGGGTGGAGCTGAATCTTGTCCCTCTGGTGGGCAGAGCTTTGTCAAGAAGTGTGTTTATTGGCAGCTGTTAATTCAGGAAGACTTTAGGTAACCTGTCTGCTGATGGGTGGGGCTGTGTTCCCACCCTGTTGGTTGTTTGACCTGAAGCATCCCAGCACTGGAGCCTGTAGGCTGTTGGGTGGGGCCAGGTCTTGGTGCCAAAATGGCAACCTCCAGGACAGCTCATGTCAATGAGTATTCCCTGGGGTATCTGCCACCAGTCCTTGCCCTCACAGTGAGCCACAGTTGACCCCTTTCTCCCCAGGAGACCCTCCAAGACCCACAGGTAGGTCTGGCCCAGGATCCTATGGAGTCACTGCTTCGCCCTTGGTCCCAGTGCACGTGAAAGCTTGTGTGCGACCTCCAAGGATAGAGTCTCTGCTTCCCTCAGTTCTGTGGAACTCCTACACTTAAGCCCGGTTGGCCTTGAAAGCCAAATGTTCTGGGGGTTCCTCTTCCCAATGCCAGACCCCCAGGCTGGGGAGCCTGACGTGGTGCTCAGAACTCTCACTCCTGTGGGGGAACATCTGTGATGTAATTATTTTCCAGTTTGTGGGTCACCCACTCAGCATTTATGGGATTTGATTAAATTGTGAAAGTGCCCCTGCTACCATCTCACTGTGGCTTCCTCTTTGTCTCTGTGTGTAGAATATCATTTTTGGTAGGTTCAAGTCTCTTTTGTTGATGGTTGTTCAGCAGTTAGTTATGATTTTGGTGTTTTCATGAGAGGAGATGAGCTCATATCCTTCTACTCTGCCATCTTACTGCTCCAGAAGCCTGAGGGTCAGTGTGATATAATGGCAAGCGTACTCTATTTGAAGCTTGGGGCCAAGTCTAGGCTTCCTTTTTACTTTCCCTCTGGCCCCGGGTAAGTCATTTAATTTCTCTGGGTCTTCCTCCAGTCTTAAAATATCACCGACTCTAAACAAAGAACTTTGGGTTGTGCATGCCCAAGCATGGCCACACAGCCTGGGCCTCTTCTTTACTCCCCAAGGAACAGTCACTACCTGCTCTGAAGGAAACTGCTACCAGGCCTGGCAATTTCTTAAAATAAGACAATGATGAAGGTTGCCACATTGTTTGACACTTCCTTTTATGAAAGATTTCGCTTTAGCATGCAAGGCTGTTTGATAGCATTTTACCCACTGTAGAATTTCTTTCAAAATTGGAGTTAATCTCTGCAACCCTGCCACTGATTTATCAACTAAGCATTTGTAATGTTCTAAATCCTTTATGCTAATTTCAACAATCTTCACAGCATCTTCATCAAGAGTAGTTTCTATGTCAATAGCCACTCTCTTTGCTCATCCATAAGAAGCATCTCTTCATCTGTTGAAGTTTTATCATGAGATTGAAGCGATTTAGTCACATCTTCAACCTCAACTTCTAATTCTAGTTATCTTGCTATTTCTACCACCTCTGTAGTTCCTTCCTCTGCTAACGTCTTAAACCCCTCAAAGTCATCCATGAGGGTTGGAATTAACTCCTTCCAAAATCCTGTTAGTGTTGATATTTTGACTTCCTCCCATGAATCACAAATGTTCTTACTGGCATCTAGAATGGTGAATCCTTTCCAGAAGGTTTTCCATTTACTTTGCCCAAATCCATCAGAGGAATTGCTATTGATGGCAGCTATAGCCTTATGAAATGTATTTCTTAAATAATAAGACTTGAAAGTCAAAATTATACCTTGATCCATGTGCTGCAGAATGAAAGTCATGTTAGCAGGCATGAAAACAACATCAATCTCATTGTACACCTCCATCTGACC
Organism: Aethalodelphis obliquidens; assembly: GCF_003676395.1. NCBI lineage: Eukaryota > Metazoa > Chordata > Mammalia > Artiodactyla > Delphinidae > Aethalodelphis > Aethalodelphis obliquidens. Next base: position 42,225,337 of record NW_020837950.1, on the reverse strand, counting down.
TCTTGGGTGACCAGGTGCCTTGTCAATGTGCAGTCATATTTTGAAAGAAATGTTTTTTATGAGCAATAGTTCTCAACAGTGGGATTAAAATATTCAGTAAACCATGTTGTAAACAAATGTGCTGTCATCCAGGTTTTGCTGTTCCATTTATAGAACATAGGAAGAGTAAACTGAGCATCATTCTTAGAGACCCTAGGATTTTTGGGATGGTAAATGAACATTGGTTTCAACTTAAAGCTACCAGGTACATTAGCCCCTAACAAGAAAGTCAGCCTGTCCTTTGAAGCTTTGAAGCCAGGCATTGACTTCTCCTCTCTAGCTATGAAAGTCCTAGATGGCATCTTCTTCCAATAGAAGGCTGTTTCATCTGCATTGAAAATCTGTTGTTTAGTGTAGCCACCTTCATTAATTATCTTAGCTAGATCTTCTAGATAACTTGCTTCAGCTTCTACATCAGCACTTGCTGCTTCACCTTGCACTTTTCTTTAAACCTCATTAACCAAGCGCTGCTAGTTTCCAACTTTTCTTCTTCAGCTTCCTCACCTCTCTCAGCGTTCACAGAATTGAAGAGAGTTAGGGCCTTGCTCTTTCTTTCTTTTTATTTTTTTTGTGGTACGTGGGCCTCTCACTGTTGTGGCCTCTCCTGTTGCAGAGCACAGGCTCCGGACGCGCAGGCTCAGCGGCTGTGGCTCACGGGCCTAGCCGCTCTGTGGCATGTGGGATCTTCCCGGACCCGGGCACGAACCCGTGTCCCCTGCATCGGCAGGCGGACTGTCAACCACTGCGCCACCAGGGAAGCCCTGGCCTGCTCTTGATTAGGCTTTGGCTTAAGGGAATGTTGTGGCTGTTTTGATCTTCTATCCAAACCACTACAACTTTCTCCATCTCAGCATTAAGGCTGTTTCACTTGCTTGTCATTCATGTGTTTACTGGTGTAGCACTTTTAATTTCCTTCAAAAACTTTTCCTTTGCATTCAAAACTTGGCTAACTGCTTGGTGTAAGAGGCCTAGTTTTTTTTGATATACCTTCTTCACCAAGCGTAATCATTTCTAGTTTTTGATTTAACATGAGAGATGTGTGACTCTTCCTTTCACTTGAACATTTAGAGGCCATTGTAGGTTATTAACTGGCCTAAATTCAACATCCTTGTGTCTCAGGGATTAGGGAAGCCTGAGGAGAGGGAAAGAGACAGGGGAACAGGCTGTCGATGGAGCAGTGAGAAAATACATAACATTTATAGATTGCTTGCCACCTTATATAGGTGCAGTTCCTGGCACTCTAAACAATTACAATAGTAACATCACAGCTCACCATAACAAATGAATAATGAAAAAGTATTATAATTTACTTTGTGAGAATTGCCAAAATGTGATACAGAGACACGAAGTCAGCAAATGCTATTGAAAAAAATGCATTTTTTTTCCAATAGACTAGCTTCCAATAGACTAGCCAATAGACTAGCTTGACACAAGGTTGCCACAAAACTTCAATTTGTAGGGGCTTCCCTGGTGGTGCAGTGGTTAAGAGTGTGCCTGCCAATGCAGGGGACATGCGTTCGTGCCCCGGTCTGGGAAGATCCCACATGCCACGGAGTGGCTAGGCCCGTGAGCCATGGCTGCTGAGCCTGCGCGTCCGGAGCCTGTGCTCCCCAACGGGAGAGGCCACAACAGTAAGAGGCCCGCGTATCGCAAAAAAAAAAAAAAAAAAAAAAAGGAGGAAATCACTCAGAATCTTCACTTAGCCCAGAATGAAAATAATTTAATTTCTTTACCTAAATCTGGTTATAAAAATGTAAGATTACATTTCAAGAGATAACATATACATTCTCCAGCATGAGGTAAGTCTGATTTTTGTATGCCCTTGCTAATGAGAACAGAATTGTAAAGGGTGACCAAGAAAACACAATATGAAGAAGATAAATATGCGGTATGATAAAAATTAATAAATAATTCCATCATCTGAGCTAGATCCATAACCAGGACCTGTGACCCTGAAGTCAGTGATGTGATTTGGACCTGGCTTCCAGGGAGCCCACCATGGAGAAGGGCCTCCTGTATCCATTCTGGATGTTCACTGGACAACTGCCACACCATCCATTTATTGTTCATTCATTCATTCATTTACCCACTCATTTACATAACAAACAGGATTATTAAGTACAGGCCATCCTTTCCCTAGCTGCTGACGATACCAATGCTCCTGTCCTCAAGAAGTTCAACCAAATGTAAGAGACGTTGGCATGTGAATAACGAATATGAGAAATGTATACAGGATGGGACACTCAAATATATTTTGGGTGTAATGACAGAATGATAGAATTGAAAAGGTAAATAGGGGGTTATAAAACAACCAAGATGAGGGAGAACACTCCAGGCTGAGGAAACAGCAGGTGTCAAGGCAAGACAATCTGAAGTAAAACTGTCCCTCAGGCCAGACATGGAAAGATAGAGACATGGTGTGAGAGGCCTTATACCCATTTTAATGTTATAACATGGGGTCTCCAACTTTATTAATTTTTTTATCATGGTAAAATGTGCAGAACATAAAATTTACCATGTTAACTATCTTTAAGTGCACAATTCAGCTTTAAGTACATTCACATTGTTGTGCAACCATCACCACCATCCATCTCCAGAACTTTTTCATCTTCCCAAACTGAAACTCTGGACCCGTTAAACACTAACTCCCTACTCTCCTTTCCCCCAAGCCTCTAGCAACCACCATTCTACTTTTTGTCTCTATGTATTTGACTATTCCAGGTACCTCTTTTAAGTGGAATCATATAATACTTGTACTTTTGTGTCTGGCTTATTTCACTTAGCATCATGTCTTCAAGATTCATCCTGTTGTAGCATGTGTCAAAATTTCATCCCAAACTGTTTTGTTCATGGGTCAGTTAAACTGTTTTGAGGACGCACCTCCAATGCATGGGTAGTATTAATGTATCACATACATGATAAAGAATACACAAAATAGATATTGTCAAAGGATAAGACTAAAAGATTAACTTATTTTTTTCTTTCATAATGAGTTTTCTTGAAACCCCTCTCTGGGCTGCCTGTACCTCTGTTTGGACACTACTGCTAGAGAACATGGAAAAGCATTGCGGAATATTAAGCAGAGGAGCAATATAGTTTGACACTGTGACCCAGCTTTCCATCAGACATTCTCCTCCTGCTGTGTGCTCTGTAGTTAGTGAGGAGGGGCAGGTTTCAAAGACTAGATAATTCAAATCATTAGGTTTGTATTTTTAGAGTGGAATATTCTAGTGAATCTAAGTGTACCTCTCATTCATTGTAATTGCATATCATTCTAACTTCATTCCACATAAAACATTTTGTTGAAAACCATAAAATAACACAGCTACTGGAAAGCACTTACCGGTCACTGTTGATTTTAAGATTGCAGGTGAATGTGCTGGTAGAATTTAAGGGTATCTTGATGTTTTGGAGTATTGTTCAAAATTGTATCAAAGTCAGCCTATTCCTTAAAAACAAACCACAAAAGAGGTACTACTAAAATCTGGGGTTAGAACAACAGAGATTGCATAGTGGTTGAAAAAGCATGGACCTTGGAGTCAAGTAGACCTCAGTATAACTCTGACGTTACCGCTTACTAGTTGCGTAACGCTGGGCAAGTGTCTACACCTCTTGTAACCTTAATTTTATTATCTATAAATATTTGACAATAACTTCTTAGCAAAGTTGTTAAGAAATGATGTAATGTACCCACATGCCTAGTACAGATGCTAGTTGTATTGGTGTCATCTTTTTCAGCTATGAACCCCAGACAGGAAAACCAATTTTATTACCTTGTTCCATGCACTAGGACATGTTTAATCCCTCTTTCTGGAATGCCCTCTTCCTCCCAGAAAAAATACAAACTGGATTTCAAGATTCAGATTTCAGTGTCTCTTATTTTGACATTTTAGAGATCCAATTAAGCTCTTTCTCATCACAATCCCTATATTGATTTACTTGTGTCTCTAATATATTAATAACCACTAATTTCAGGTCAGTGCTGTGATGAGCTGACCAGTTCCCCTTCAGGAAAAAAAGGATTTCTTGCCCCACTGCTGGGAGTGTCACCAGCAGACAGCTCCTTTTCAGGAATTATCTCAGATGAGAGCACCTCTCAGGTCATGCTCCCTTTCCAAGGTGACCCCATCCAGTAACCTGAAGGGTGATGATATAAGGGCCCAGGTTCTTCACAGCACTGTGAGAAGTCCAAAGGATCATCTCATCTTCAGAACTTGCCTTAGAGTTGGCCAAGGCTTTCACTGAGACCAGATCACAGCTCAAGCTCTCTCTCTTTCTCCCTATCTTCTGCCTGTCCCTTCTCTTGCCCAGGTGGTGACCATAAGAACATTCCCTAATAAACCTCCTGCATCCAAATTTCCACCTCACAATCTGCAACCCAGGAACCCAAACTGCAGCCTTACCTCAGGCACTTATTGCTACAATCATTGGTTCACTGCCTGTCTCACTCCATAGGCTGGGCTCACTTCTGGTTACTTTTATATTCTCAGGATCTAGTTGGTATTAACCACGTATTAACTTGTTGGATAAATGTTTGTTGGATAAATTCATTAAAACTGAGATTTCATTTTCTTTGGCCAAAGAATTCTATTTCCTTCTTTAATTAAGTTTATTTATTTATGTTCTCTATTTTTACAGAAAAAGAAGTTAGAGGAGTTAACTCAAAAATTGACTCCAATTAAATAGTGGGGAAATGGGAATGACAGAATTGTAAAAGCCAATATACCAATGATACAGATCAATATAGTTATAATGAGTCATGGAATAGTTTTAAATCATTAAGTAAGTAGTCTTTGAGCTGAGCATCTACCATATACCAGGCACTGCTTAAGTGTTAAAATAAGACTCTCTACTCCCAAGGAAAATTATGTTCAAGTGGAAGAGAGGGGCAAGATAGAACAGAAAAGCATAATTCCAGAGAGCAACAGGTAGTATGAAGGTCACTGAAAGGCATTAGAAAATACCATCCCAAAATATACCTCTCTGGCATGTTGATTACTTTGAACTGAAGGCAATTAAGAAGCAGCGGGTTCAGGAAGAGCTCTCTGCCCTCCCTGTGTCAGGAAGAGGAGAGAATTCTTATCACTGGAGATGGGGAGTTGACATCAAGATGAGTCTGTACAAACAGATCTTACTGAAATAACACTTATATTCCATTAGTTTCCACCATATGTCTCCTGTTCACTTCCCCACAGTTTAATACCCTTAGCTCAAACCCCCTTTTCCTTTGTCTTGCCACATTTCCACAAGTTATCACTCTTTGTTAAAATGATATATAAGCCCCTGGGTTTAACTGCTTTGGGATTCTTGCTTCTTTCTATGAAACCCTCTGTGCCATGTACAAATAGTAACATCAAATAAAAATGTGCATGCTTTTTCTCCTGTTATTCTGTCTTTTGTAGGTTCTACTCACATGTCCCAGCCACAGAACCTAAGAGGAGAAAGGGAAAGTCTTTCCTCTTCTACACCGCTGTAGGTAGAATGGTCAGGAAGGACTCTCCCAGAAGGTGAGCAGAGATCTCAGTGATGAGAATGCATACTTGCAGATATTTGGAGGAAAAAATTTGGGGGTGGGAGGGAAGTAGCTAATAAAAGGCGAGGCATTAGGTACAAAACTGACTCTAAGTTTCAGGCAGCTAAATATATACACTAAATTGCTTGTTTTTATCTGGAAAGGAGGCATATTCTAATTCTTAAGAAGAGCCAAAGTTTTTCCTTGAATAAAACGGGATGGCACTGAGAGAAGTAAACAACGTCTTCATCAACTATTTCACAACAAAGACAGAAGCAGAAATCTGTGCCAACTTTTATAGTGACACTGGAGACCTAACGTTGAAAAGCATTCAGGAAAGACAAGTTCTATGAGGGGTACAATGGCTCAGCGTGCTTAGAGCAGCAGCTAGATGACGTGACCTTTAGGTTTTCTTCTTTACGTAAGAGCTGGATGTCAGACAGTCAAGATTATATTTGCTCTCAAGGGCCTCAGTCCAGGTATCACAGAGTATTCATTTCTTCTCTGACTCATTAATCAAGAAAAAAATTGTTCAGAACAACCTGGGACAAAGGCTTTAATCATAACACTCTATTTTCCTGCTGCATTTAAGACTCACAATTTAGGCTGACTTCATAGAATTCTATTGAAATATCACCTACCTAGGTAAAGAACTACTTGTTTCCAGTATATAATTCCATTCTTTTCATTTGCAAATGTATACACCATCATCACCACCACTCACTGCTATAAAATAGGATTTTCAGTTTTGTGGATGCATGTTAAGTTTTATTGAGATACCAATAAATGAAACAGGCATAAAATTAAGGAAATAGTGTCAAGATATCCAAGGAAGTGGGAAATGGAGATGATTAAGCTATTACAACAGGGCAGGTTTGCTTAACCTAACTTTGTAATTTTGTTTCCTGACAATTATATCAAAAGATAGCATTTATTAAACAGCAACAACACACCAGCAGAGGCATGTCACAATAATGCCAGAGAAAGAACATGAATTCCAAAGTAAAAAATTTAGCAGGTCGAGTTTTATCATAGTAGCAGAGGAATGTCATCACATCACAAAACATGTACTGCAACCCTCAAAGTGTTTTGACTTCTCATTACTAATATACCCTACAGATAAAATACCTACTAAGTCAATGAATGAGTTGCATTTAATTTTGCAGATATTTAAAGCACCTATGATCAAATCCAAGCTCTACCACCTGAAGGAGTTTAGGACATGCCACCCCCAAATTTGTTACTTTGGTACATTGATCATTTTGAGCTGAAAGCACTTGAAAAGCAGCAAATGCAGGGAGAGGCTTTCTCTGCACTCCCTTATCTGCCTAGAGACAGATCCTCCAAAAGGAGCTCAACTGTCAACCAGGGGACGCTGACTCCTCTCACAGGACAGGAGACTAGAAGTGACATCACAGCCAGACAGACTTTGTCACCAACTATTACGTATCCCTGTGGTTCTTCTAAGGGCCCATTCATCTTTCCTAAAATTATTTACTCTCCCCTAAGTGGCCTACATTTCTCCTCTCCTTCCCCTATTAAGATAGTATATAAGCTCTCTAATCCTAACCTTTTTTGAGTTATTCACTTCTGTTTTCCTGTGATGCTCACAGGCATGAAACATTCAAAATGAATACCCTCGTATACTTTTTCTCCTGTTAAGCTGCCTATTGTTTGTTTAGTTCATAGGCCCAGCTATTGAATGTAGGAGGGTAGAGGGAAAGTCATTTCTCCTTTATATACCTACTTTTTCAACTATAAAACCCCAACTGAAAAGGTGTTGGGATCAAATAACAATGTGTGAAAGCCCCTGGCTGACACGGCTTCTGGCGGATGACAGTCACGATGTCTTTCCTTCCCTCCGCTTCCCTTCCTTTCCTCTTTCCACAACCTAGTATAATAAGAAAGCTATATCCTGAATGTAGATAACAGTCATAAGTAGCCTCCTTTTTGGGCCTGGAGCAAGTGTACAAACGGAGGCTGCATACCTTATCTACATATTTAAAAGTTGTAAGTCAAGCTGGCAACCGTTAAATAAAATATGTTATATCCTTCCATCTTGAATAAATATACCTTCATAACAATCTGGAAGGCCAAGTTCAAGATTAGATCTCTCCGGTCCCTCAGAATTTCATGCCAAAATTTAGCAGGAGGCCCTGGGCACAATCCTTCTCCCCAGTCATGAGGCCTGTATCCCTACCCTTCCCTCTACCAGCTCCTCCACCCACAAAGGGCCTGGTAGGCACGGAGTGAACACCCCAGCATGATTGAGCTCCAGACACACCTCCAAAATCGACTGGCCCTGGAGCCAAAGGGTGTGCCCACCAGTAACCACAGTCTGTCCTAAGGAGAAAGGGATTGGGAAGAGGTCCCATCAGGTCTTGGTGGCAGTGATTAGGACCAGTTGAACAGGAAATTCCATGGTCCCAGATGCCCTGAACTTAGTCTAGAAATGAGGTTAAGGATCCCAGGCAGCCAGGAACCTTGGCCCCAAGGACTCCTCACCTGCTTGGTGGAGAGGGGGCCACAGGGGGACGCTCTAAAGCTCCACCTGAAGCCAAGTCTTGCCCGGTGCTCAGGGTGATACTGCTGACACGTTTAGCAATTCTTGCAATAATCCACCGTCACCAGGAAATCAGTACCCGCAAAAACACTGAAGTTAATATGATTAGGGTATCAAGAAAAAGTAATTCTATAAAAAGACCGTTTTCCCTTTTCCTGTATCAACAGAAGCAAAGATGAATGTAGCTTGAGTGCTTTTCTCTCACTCATCTTTCCCCCAACTATATCACTATTTTAAGGTTCATTTCTATCTGTGCTTAGCACATCTGAATTTTCTCTCTCCCTCTTCCTCTCCTTCCTTTCTTCCATTAGCTCATCCCTCCCTCTTGATGTCTCATCTTGTGTTTTGATAAACCCATCATTTTTATGGACAAAAAATAGAATTAGAAGCTGTGTTTGCTACCTTTAAAAAAGTTATATCTAGAGGTACATCAGTTAAATATGGAAGGAATAAATTTTCCCATCACAATGTGGTAGTAGTGGAATAGCTCAAACTTTCTTGATTTCTGGGACTCACTTTATTTGATCCAATGTGTCCTCTAAAAACTGCAAAATACCTTTACTGGAAAAGAAAGAAAATAAAATATCATGCTTCTTTTGGGTTTCTATGCATGCAACGAGAGAGAAGTTACTTAGCTTTAACAGTGCGTTACACTGTTAACAGTCACATTACTGATCCAAGTACTTCCCATTTCACTAAAGGCAGGTAAAGGGGACGGAGTTACTTTTACAGTACTCAAAGAACAGGCAGGAACAAAAAGGACTCATAGCACCAGGAGAGAACCATGCACGAACAGCTGGACAATTACTTTTATTCTACCCTTCATTACCTCTTGAACAAAAATCACCAAATCTTCCAGTGTTAACAGCTCATCCTCCTCACTTACAGGTTAGTTTGTATGCTTAAAAATCATTACAAATTGGGCTTCCTTGGTGGCGCAATGGTTGAGAGTCTGCCTGCCGATGCAGGGGACACGGGTTCGTGCCCCGGTCCGGGAAGATCCCACATGCTGCGGAGCGGCTGGGCCCGTGAGCCATGGCTGCTGAGCCTGCGCGTCCGGAGCCTGTGCTCCGCAACGGGAGAGGCCACAACAGTGAGAGGCCCGCGTACCGAAAAAAAAAAATCATTACAAATTAACTGTTCCCATAATCTGAGCAAGTCTAACTTAGTCTTTGAGCCATTTGTCCTCATACTGCAAAATATCTTATTCCGTATAAAGTCCACGCAGGAGAGTGGCTCATTTATTGTCACCATAGTGAGAACATTTCAGGATTTCATAAAAACAACCAATCAATCCTTTTATAATGAAAATGATATGATAGCCTTTGCGAAAAAGAAAACATCGCAGACCTAACATGAATTGGAGATGTGATTTTTTTGTTGTTGTGTTATCTGCAGCTGTGAGGACATTTAACCCACCCACTCTCACTCTTTCACCTGATACTAGCAAAAATATGCACTGGCCAAAAAATTAACCAGAAGCTTAGTGTGGCCACAGAGGATAAAAGTAACTGGCCAACTATCTTAGTCGATTTGGGCTGCTGTTACAAAAATACCATAAATGGGGTGGCTTAAACAACAAACATTTGTTTTTCACAGTTTTTGCAGTTGAGAAGTCCAAGATCAAAGTTCAAGGTGCTGGTAAGGACCCCCTTCCTGGTGGACAGATGTCGGACTTTTCAAATCCTCACATGGCAGGGAGCAGAGAGGGAGGGAACAAGATCTCTCGTGTTTTATGAGGGCACTAATCCTATTCATGTGTGCTGGCCACGATTCCAAGGGCAAAGATGGAACAGTTAACGAGAAGGATAGGGTGCCTTTCATGGACTGGCGGGGGTGGGCGTGAGAGATGGGAGGGGAAATGTGTCGATAATAGACAATAAATAAGGAAACAAACAACATAATTTCAGACAGAGATAAGCCCAGTGAAGATGTTAAAATACCCTTCTCTCCCCATTCTGCCCCTCCACCCCATCCCCACTTATCTTCTCTGAATGACAATGTTTTCTGACAACCTCTCCACCCAATCCTGAATAGACCATTTCCTCCTTCTGCGGATGCCCTGATCCCATGTCTGCCTCTCGCCTGCACCTTTATTGTATTTGTTTACCTGTCTTATCTTTCCCTACGAGATTTCAAGCCCCTTTGGAGTAAAGGTCAGACACTTTTTCTTAATGATTTTGTAGTTGTTATTCCTGGCACATATTCTGTTTTTTGCACACTGTATAACATATTCAATAAACGCCAATTAACTGAACGAACCTGTTGAAGGAATAAGGATGCCACTAACTGTAGCTAGCATTGAACTATTATTGTGCAACTTGAGGCTTAGTAGGAATGACTACATGGATGTGATCACAATCTTTTACAAAGATTTTATGATAATCTCATTAGAATCATGTTCTATTGTTTAATTTAGTAGCTCTCACCCCCTGTACCATTTAAAAAATATTACAGCTTAGGATTCACACTACTAAAGCGACATCAGTCAGAAATTGAATGAAACGGATAAACTGTATAGTTAAGAGGTGAGCCCAGGGACACCGAAGAACGATGTAACATTTCCCAGAATCCTAGAGAACTTGCTTCCAGAGACAGAACAGTAAATTGTATTACTCAGATAGCAACACAGCACTGAAGGACAACCAACTAAATAATTTGAGGCTGCATTCCAGTATTGGAAAGCACACTGTGACCTCACAATGGCTTTGCTTCGGGGCCATCTGTCTGAGGGCTCTAACTAGCTCAGGTCTTTATTCAGTGCCTCCCAGGGAACTGCCAGTTCCAAGGTAGGCAGAGGAAAAACTCTTGGCATTGCAATAATAAAGAACCTCTTAAGGTGATTTAGGACTCATCTGCATGATAAAGGGTAGAGTACAGATGAGAGAGTGCAAACCACAGAACTGATTGCTTCCAACATTAATGAAAAAATGCCTTCTATTGTTGCCACACCAGTTACAGAAGAATCATACTAAAAGCTCTATTAGGCATTAGGTATCAGCCTTGGACTTTATTAAGAGTTACATCTTTAAAATGTTACTTATCAGGAGGTCAGCCTATCTTTACAGCTCTGATGTGCTCCTCTACGCTCCCTGATGATTTTTCTCCAGCACAGTCAGGTCTAGGACCATAGATTAACTCCTACGTCTTTCCTTCCACCTTCAGAGACAGGATCCAACAGAGCAGAGGAAAACCACAAATCCAGGGGAGTACATAAGAAGGCTGAAGTCTTCTGCAAAGTAACCAACAAATATCTACTGTATTCTGTGGTCACAGACTTATTTTTTTTTTAAGCTAAGTTTAGGAAGAGAATAGCAAAAAGTAGTCCCATTTTTATTTTACTAATGGAAAATCTGGATCAAAAAGATGCTGAATTAGTGAACCTCGGAAAGAAGAAACATGTTATTAGGGAAAAAGCAGTAGGCTTTTCCTGAATTCCTTATTTGTGGTCTCTTCATCAAAAGACAGAAAAGAGTTGAAACAGATTAGTAGATTAGTAAATTTGGGCTAACACAAGGCAAGTCCTGTTCTAACATTATGGTACCCATCATTCCTAAAATTAAAAATAGCTACTATTTATGGAGCACATGCCATGTGTCAGCCAATATTCTAGGTGTTTCATGTACTTATCTAATTTCATTCTCCCAATAACACTGTGTGGTAAGTATCATTATCCTATTTTCACAGATAGAGAAACAGAAGCTCAGAAATTTTAAGTGATTTGCTCAGTCTTATAGGTAGTAAACTGAAGAGCCAGGATTGGAAACCAAATATACGTGACTTTAAAATTTGCATTTTTTCCAGTTTATACATGGCCTTGAGAAAATTAATTTCAAAGCTCAAATAGTACCCCTTCCCCATTAAAAAATAAACAACCATCTTTAAGGACAAGACTTGACTTTGCATTTTAATCCTGAGCTATCAGGATTTTTTAAAAGCATTAACTCATAGTAGGAAGCTTTAAAGATTTAATTTAAATGCATTTAACTTACTTAATTTAATTAATTTACATCACTAAGTCCACGCACATTTTTTGAGGAAAGAGATCTTCTAATTACAAGCTTGTCTCATTGGTCGCTCTAGCCTCATTGTAGTTTTTCAATCCGGAATGACAGCTCATGGTAGGATTATGAGAGCTTAAACACAGTGCGCCTCAAAGTGGGAGAGACAGGTTCTGGGGGATCACATAACAGGTACTGCAGTGGCTACTTAAAACGTCGCACGGCATCCACATCAAAATGATGTTTACTAGACCAAATGACCTTTGAGAGAAAGGGAGAAGTAAAAGAGAGGGTGGGTGGGAAGGGAGAGCAATTCAGGGCCTGAAACAGGACATGTTATACTAACTGTGCCAATTATCTTATGACCATCACAAAATAACTGAAGTTATTTCCTCAGCGGTCATTCAATCTAAGCGTGCTAAACGTCTCTTACCATATTTGCATGTTATTCGATTCACTCTAAAGGAATGAACACCTATGTGATTTTCAAGAAATCCTATTATACTATGCGATGACTATAACATCCCTTATTTTCCCAGACATAATTGTAGTTTCAGGCCCCTATTTAATATAACCACAATCACAGTTCAGTACAATTACCTAGACAGATCTCCTGGTGTGACATCTCACACCTGTCTATTGAGATAAACTATCTTTTGTAGGTTTCTAAATCATTTGCTTTCTAGTGCTTCCCACGTCTTAAATTGGGTGCAGGAGGGAGAAGAAAAGAGAGATGTAGCAGGAAAAAAAAGACATGACAATATTAAGAATAATTCAGAATTGGCTTTTTTGGTTGTTTTTTTTTGTTATTTTTTTTTGTGTTTTTTTTCCCGGTACACAGGCCTCTCACTGTTGTGGCCTCTCCCGTTGTGGAGCACAGGCTCCGGACGCGCAGGCTCAGCGGCCATGGCTCACGGGCCCAGCCGCTCCGCGGCATGTGGGATCCTCGTGGACCGGGGCAGGAACCCGTGTCCCCTGCATCAGCAGGTGGACTCCCAAACACTGCGCCACCAGGGAAGCCCCAGAACTGGCTTTTAAACTATGGAAGGACATAATAAATTTCTCCTACAACTTTTGAATTACTTTCATTTTCTTATTTTCTTACTTTCCTCCTTATAGAGGAAGGTAATGTTTGATTTTCTCCTCTGCCTTAATTGCTTCCTTTGCAAGTGCAAGAGTAAGAGGAAAAGAGCTGGGAGTGCAGGAACCAAGGCCATGGGTTTCTTGTAGGTTACCTTGTAATTTCTGGTTGTACTCGGTCCTGTGAGACTGGCTCCTCGTCAAGGTACCAGAGAAGTCCCCAGGAACACTGCTCTCAACCACAGGGTCAGTCTTCCTTCTCTCCAGCATATAGAACCTGGGCCTCGGGAAGGGCAGACTCTTTTTCCTGGTGCCCATAGTTTCTTTCCCGGGGGCTTCTTTGGGCTCCATGGGAGGCAGAGACCAGCTCTAGGGGCCAGCGGGTAATGGCTGGCTGCTAAGGGGCCTCAGGGTAAATGTTAAAGCCGCCAGCCTGAGGAGCTTAACTGCCCCCTTCTAACCAACCGGCTTCACTCCAGGGTTACCTAGCTGTGACTGCCCTCCACGGAGTCCCAGGGCTCCACCCCTATGAGGTCATTCTTTTTAATAACTAGAATCCAACAGGGGAAGCTGCCACCTGTTACCTGAGAGACCTGCCGAACCGAGCTAGGCAAAGCAGGAACTGCGCTGCAACATGCTGCTGAAGCAAACAAACATCCCATTGTGTGGGCCGAGGGCTGGGAGTCCGGGGAAAGGAAAGCGAACAAGGTGAGGCGGGAGGAGGGGAAGCGCGCGTGTGTGTACCCAGCGGCTTATGCGTTCAGTGTGGGCCGCTGGGTGTGTACAGGTGCGCTGGGACACTGCGTTGCGGTTCTGCTGCCCCGAGCCAGACGGGGCTTGGGGGTGACTCTCAGCTAGAGTCACCCACACGTGACCGCGGAGCTAGTGTGGAGCCATGAGAATTTGCATTTGCATCACAACAGTGGGGACAGGATCGTTTTTTAAGGATTACTGTGCGCCCTCAAAGTCGTGCTTCCGCCTTTAAACACCGAACATTCAGAGATTATTTGCTAAAAACGTACTTGCCAAACCCTGATCCGCATTCCTGAGGAAACAAGGGTTTGCACTGGAGAGGGGTTCGGCTGCAGGAGCCAGAGGAGGGAAAGGTCTAGAGCCTTTCCGATTTCTTGCTCTCCACGTGCTGCCCTAGCCTGAAATTAGTCTTTTCAGTCCCAACCCCGTCCTTCTGGGTCCTGATCCTTGGGAAAATAAGCACTGGGCCAGGGTGTGATTTCTGTAAGATCTTTTCCCGACCCTCTCGCAGATGGAGTGTCCGAGAAAGGCAGCTCACCTTAGGAAAATAAGAGGAGGGAAAATGTTTGAAACTGAGAAGAGACACTAGACAGTGGAAAGGCCTGGGGGGCGGGGAGGAGGGTAGAAAGGCAAATAGTGACGGGCCTTTCATTAGTTTTTTTGAAGTTGTTTTCCTCGTATTTACTGAGATTTCTCAAGGGGAAAATTCTCAGAAGCTCTGGGAATATGCCAAGTGTTTTGTATGCCCTCGTTAAAGAAAAGAGAGACCCTGAGGAGGAAAATAGATTCTTTTTTATTGCAGTGGGACTGCCAAAATCTAGCTTTGTGCTGTCCACTCTGAATCATGGTTAACTCTTGTTAGACAAGGTTTATAAATGAGGGAAAAGAGGGAAAAACCATTTTTCCAACTCAGGATGTGTGGGCTGAATACAATTTGCATAATTATCTTAGAAGATAAATGACAAATCTTCACCCACTATAGAGACATCTATATATAGCTTGGCATATTGAATGGCTTGTATTTAATATAATTGATAGTCTCTTTTTTTTAACAAGCCCTCCCAAATACATTTAATAAATGCTTTTCAAGGCACATTCTCTGCGAAGATGTAAAATCAGCTTTTTTGATTCACATTAAAAATGTCTCAATTGTATTCTAATATTATATATACATATATGTATATGATATGTTTGTGTGTATTTGCCTGGTTAATAACAGACATATACTCTTAAATATAGTACTACTGCAAAATTGTGCAATTAAAAATACAGGACTTATGGGAAATATGGGGTTACGGTTAGAGCACTCAAAAACTTTGTCAGTGATCCATTTTTTAAAAAAAGATAAAAAACTAAAAAAAATGGTAGCACAGTTTTACATGTGATAAATGGTTAAGAAATACAGAAATATTACAATAAATGTGGCATTTTGTGTTGAAGAAGCACTGACCTTTGCTTGTGGAAGTGGGTATTAGAAGGGTTACAGCTTCTGAATCATAATAAAATGATGGAAGCAGTGATATTTGAAATCAGATGGAAGTGTACATCACCAGATGTGGATGGGTGTGGCTAGTCCCACAGGCCATGAACTGAAGTCGCTGGTAATCTTGAGGGGTGTTCACGTGTGAGTTTTATGTCCTCCCCTGTAGCTCAGGGCACCTGGGTACAGTTTTCTGCATTCACCTAGTGTTTCAAGTAGATGAAATCACACATAAGCAAATGTGAAATTGTGTTATGCTGAAACAGTTCCCTAATATAACAGTTTTGTTGGAACAAACTTATGTTTTCAAAACAAGCATTATAGCAGAACTGACTGTAGTAGCTTTATTATATTTTAGAAACTTCATCAATTGAGAAGATACATAATATAGCTACCACGAATTCAGTAGTAAATATATTTTTCAATTTATTCACAATAGTTTCTATGTTAACTTTAAAAATAATAGGTAAATTCTTTCAAAACCACCTTTTAATCAATCAGTGAATGGCGCAGACCTCGTTAGTTGTTTTCTCAGTATTCATTCCTACCACCTCCCACTCCATGCCATTCGTGGCCAACAGACCCTTATTTTGTTCAGGGTAACATTAGGCTGGGCCAATCATAATGATAATTTTGTGTCCATTTTCTAGTCTCTGTTGTCACTAGAGGTGGCCATGTAATCCTAGTCCTGGCAAGTGAGACCTCAGTGGTGGTCTGCTAGAATGAGGGTAGGAGTTGGTTCTGGGAAAGCATTTGCTTCTCTAATAAAAGGTGTAGAAACAGCTGGCTTCAACCTTCCCCCTTTGTCCAAACTTGATCACAGGTGTAATGCATGGAGCAGTTGCAGCCACCTGTGTCCATAAGAAAAGACGGGAGAACCATGGGCTCTGATAACATTGAGCTACTGAACCAATATTAGTGGCCATCCACCCTTAGAGTTTCTGTTAAGAGGATAAAAAAGGACCTTCCGTCCTAAAGCCATTGTTAGTTGGAGTTCTTGTCAGTACGTTTCTAAGGAATTCAACAGAGAGTGCTTGATATAAAATAAATTCATAGTTCTTTTGCTTATGTATTTGACACTGTTCAAGCCAATGTGTTTAGAATCACCAGCATAAAACATGGTTTACCTTTGCTGCCAATAAAAACAGCTGGGTTAAAAAGATTTTGGGTGTCTTGTCACTGAGGCATTTTCTAGAATATGAATGAGACTGGAGGAAAAAAGGCTTCTAATTTGTCTGTTTTATATTTTATGACAGAGGTACAAAAGTATTTCCATACAAGGATTTTATATTACTTAATAAAATATTGATATTAAGACTCTTAAATTAATTTTACTGGGAGTAAAGAGCAAGCAGTTCATGGCTCATTATTTAAAAAAAATACTAGGTAGTGAATCCAAGACTCAGTTTTAATTTTGGCTAAATCAGCTTCATGACACTACAGTGACCTAGTTTCTCTCAGTCCCAACTTCTTCATCTGCAAAAGCTAATAATGAGTTAGCCATTAGTGCTATTCACTGAATATATTCACAGAGTGCTGCATTGCCCTGCACCCTTTCAACTTAGGTGTGGCTGTGTAACTTGCTTTAGCCAAAGAAACTGATTAAAAGTGATGTGTGACCTAAATGAGGAGGAAATCCAAAAAAGAGGGAATATATGTATATGTATAGCTGATTCATTTTGCTGTGCAGTAGAAACTAACACAACATTATAAAGCAACTGTACTCCAATAAAAAAATTTTTTATTGTGTTACTTCTGGAAAAGTGTTAAGAACAGGTGTGTGATTTGCTACAGCTTTCTTTCCCTTGTCCATGGTGGCTGGCAAGATTCCAGGCAGTGGATGAGTCCTGGAAGAAGGATGATTTGGAGCAGAGCCCCAGTCACCCCATAATGGTTGTGTAGTTTGAGCATGAAAGAATTCTTTGCTCCTTTAAGCTACTGAGACTTGGGGCTGTAATTTTTTTTTTTTACTACTTCAACATAAACCTAGACTATCCTTATTGACGTAGGGTGTAGAGCAAATGATACATAAATCTTGTTCTGGTCTGGCGTTATACGATTTCCAGATTCTAAGATCCAGTGCTATTAGGTTGTAAAACTCCTAATTCCAAAACAGAAATCACATCTCTTGAATATAGTCATAAATAAATTGGACTGGAGGAAGGAAAAGAACTTACTAGTTTAAGTTAGGAACTTATTATAGGAGTACAGGCAAGAAATGCTTAGACTAGGGTAGTGGTGGTAGAGATGGAGAAATGCTGATGGATTCAAATACATCTTAAAAGTTGAGCTGACAAAACTTGTACATAGTTGACTGAGGCTAATGAGTAAGAAGAGGAATGAAGGGTGAATTCCAGGTTTTCACAGTGACTAATTGAGAGGATATTGGTGCTATATGCTAAAACAGGAAGAAAGAAGGACAAGGGGAAGAGGAAGTTTGGTGGGGTTGTCAAGAATTCCATTTAAGAATAGACTAAGTTTAAGATGGCTGTAAGATACTCAAGAGAAATATCAGGTAGACTTTGGATTTGTAAATTAGGTGTCACTATTTAGATCTTAGATTAAAAATTGGGAGTCATCATAATATATATAATATTTAAAACCATGCATTGATGAGACCATTTAGGAAGAAAATATATCCAGAAGAGAAGGACCAAAATCAAGCCCTGAAGAACTCTAAGTTTGAAGGTAGGGTTGGAGGAAACCCAGCAAAGTAGGCAGAATAGCCATTGAGGTGGGAAAAAAAAGCAGGAGAATGTTGCATCACAGAAGTCTGGAAGCAAGTTTTTCCAAAATGAAGGAGTAGTCAGTCTGCTGAAAGGCCAAATCAAATGAAAATAGAAAATGATTCTTTGAATTTGGCACAATGTTGGTCATTTACAAACTTTTCAAAAGCAGTTTCAGTAATGGGGTAGAGGTATAAGCCACAATGGAAGGGACTCCATGAAAGGAGGTAAGGAAGTTGAAACACGTGGGAATAACACTTCTGAAGAAGTTGGCAATAATTTGTTATTATTAGGTAATTACTATATATAAGGATTATACCTAGGTAAAATAGTGAGGAAGGAAGAATCCTATCCATATTTACAAAATTGGAAACAGGTTCAGAGAAGTTGAATACTTTTCCCAAGATGACACAACTCATAAATAATGGAGTAAAGACTCAAATTCAGGCCTTTCTTTCTGTTGTTGTTGTTTTTTTGCGGTACGCGGGCCTCTCACTGTTGTGGCCTCTCCCGTTGCAGAGCGCAGGCTCTGGACGCGCAGGCTCAGCGGCCATGGCTCACGGGCCCAGCCGCTCTGCGGCATGTGGGGTCTTCACGGACCGGGGCACGAACCCGTGTCCCCTGCATCGGCAGGCGGACTCTCAACCACTGCGCCACCAGGGAAGCCCCAGGCTTTTCTTTTATAGCAAAGCCTGAGGTCTTAGTCACTTTGCTACATGTAAAGCGCCAGCAAACTGCCTGACACACAGCAAGTACGCACATGCGCTTTTCGGCATTAGAAGCATCTAGGAACAATTCTCATTACCTATCCTTTATTCCTTGGGATGAATCTGAGGGATCTGAAATCTTATCTACATCTCAAGTGATTTTCACGCACAGTTAAACTTGGACAATTCCTGCAAGCATTCTCCTTGTCTCCAGCGTCTCTCTACTCCAATTCATCTTGCCCAATACCTCTTGAATTTCCTTTCTAAACCATAAATCAGATCAAGTCGTTCTTCAGATTAAAAAGCTTGATGGATGGTTTCCCACCACATGTAGAAGGAAATCCAAACATTCTCTAGGCTTCAATCGGACTGTCTAGTTTCATTTCTGATTACTTACTATTCTAGTTATTGATTGCTGAATAACAAATCACCCCCAAAAGAGTTGCTTAAGGCAATGATTGTCATTGTGTTAGCACTCACAATTTCTGTGGGTCAGGAATTAAGGCAAGGCTTAGCCAAGCAGTTCTGGCTCAGGTCTCTCATGTCCTTGTAGGTGGATGTTGGCAGGAGGCGAAATAGCAGGCCGTCAGAACAGCTGCGGGTTGACCAGGCAGACTTCTCTTCTCATATGGTTTCAGAGCCTCTTTGATCTCTCCACGTGGCTAGTTTGGGCTTCCTTTCCAGCATGGCAGCCTAAGGGAAGTCAGATTGCTGACACTGTGGCTCAGGGCTGCAAAGGGGAGAGTGTCCACCCTTAAGACATATCCTATGAAGTCACATAGTGTCACTTCTGACCTAGTCTCAGAGCCTACCCAGGTTCAAGGAGAGGGAACACAGACCCTACCTTCTCAATGGGAGGAGTATCAAAGTCACGTTATGAGAAAAGCTTACAGAAGGGGAGAAAGTGCCGTGGCTGTCTTTGGAAAATGCAATCTGACTCATATATACCCATCACATTCGCCATATTCTAGTCTCTTAGGATTGATTTTATTCAAGCTGTTTCTTTTACTTGGAATAGCTCTCCCCATCCTGTGAAGTCCTACTCATCCTTCAAGCCCCAGCTTAAATGTCCCCTCTTCTGTGACATTTCCCTTCTGTCCCCTGAGAAGAGTCACTCACACCCGCCTCTGGAATCACGTAGTGGCACACCTCTATCATAGCAGAGGGAGCTGTGTATATTCTGTGATTTGTTAGATTATGAGCTCTTCAGGCTATTTGCCTTTGAAATCTCATAACTAGCAATATGAGATCAATGGATGTTTGTTGCCGTGGGGGTCAGGAATAGCAGCTTAAGGTCTTGTGCAACCTGCTAATTCATGGGGACAGGCTTAGCTGTGAGTCACAGTATTTTTTGTTCTCTGTCTGATTAGTACTTTCTTTCCCAGAAAAGGAGGGTATAGATCTGGAAACAAAGGAGAAGATCAGGGAATATTAATTCCTCAAAGATAAGGTCATTAATGCATTTGTGAGATGACCATAATGCCAGTTTTGAGCGCTCCCTATTCAACTATAAATTGTTCACAGTGACCCGGTTATCTTGTAGGTGTGTTTTTATACCCACCTCTATGCTTCCTGAAAGCAATAATTTCTGTCAATGCACTGACCAAGCAGCAGCATAATGATCCTGTCAGCAAACAATGGATGGGAGCTGAGGTTTGGAAGGAGGTAAACCTTCTAATGTTTTTATCCTTTTGACTGAAGTAATTTTAGCAATGATATATGATCACAGTTGGGCCCTTGTCTCAGCTGTAATGAATCATCCATTACAAGATTTTCAAGGTTGTCAGGGGGGAAATCTATCTTGGGAAAGGGAAGAATCTTTGCAAGTGCCTGAGATAGCCTGGTTATGACCAAACCCAGCTGCATAAGCAAGAAAAAGTGTCAGTGGAACCTTTGAAAACCATCTATATAATGATGGCAGAATCTAAGTCAGAGCAGTGGGTTCAATTTCCAACAGTCTATGCTCTTCAGACTACATCTAACAGTTATTCCAGCAGAAGAGCAACTTGGGTCAAAACAATCGATACACGAGATGAGCTGTTCTCATTTTCCAGGGAGAATCCAGAAGACTTTTTTTTTTTGCCCCCTCTCTCCAATTTCTCCCATCTTTATTCCCTAAACTCTGGGCTTAATTGGTGTTAACTAGCTTCTAAGTATGAGATGGTACTATAGAGACTTTTAATTTTAGTTGTAAGCAGCCAGCTTTCTGTTTCTTTATTGTAAATATGAATAATTCAGAAACCATTTATTGAAAAATAAAATCTTGATATTATAGTTGAATATTTAAATTTACTGTCATGGCACCATGTTTCCTATGCAGGACTATAGGCTGCAGAGTCATAATACATGGCCATTAAATGATCGTAGAGATTCAACTTAAAAGAAATGATCTTTTGTTCTTCTACCTCCAAGGCATTTTCTTTTTTATTTCACTTGTTTTTCATTTGTGCAGAAACCTGTTTGTTGTAAAAGCTCAGTATATTGACTCCAGGCAGCTGCTTGTGCTTTCTCAGTTTGGAGGTGAAAAGCAGTAGTGGTAGATAGCTAGGAGAAAGAGTGTATTTTTAATAAATGTAGCAAAGACTCACATAAATCAGTTAAGCTAAGAAGCATTTTTTATGGATTAAGTGATTTCTAAAAGTACATTGGCCACTGAACTATCCAGAAACATTAGCCTCATGAATTCTGAAATTTCTCCATGACTCTTCCAGTTTCTCTCTTGCCATGGGATAAACCATTCAGCCTCCCTGACTACGTTTCTTCAGCGTTCAAGGCTGAGATTCAGATCAGACTCTGCATTTTATGGATCTGTATTGCTATTCCTTCAGAGAATATTATTAAATTCAAAATTATAGTATCCATAGCAACCATAACTAGGTCAGTTTGCACTTGGAGTAACAAATAACAGCAGAGCTTCTATATCCTTTTCCAACCAGCCTCTGGGCTTGCAAAACTTTGTTAGACTGCTGAAAGTAAGTGACTTTGCAGGAAAAGGGCCTACTAACACCTGGGAGAGTTATTTTCTTATTTGTGATCCACACACTCAGAAAACTTCATGCCAATTAGACAATGTGTATATGATTTTACTTCACTCAACCAACATGATTCTTTGAAAAATGAGTTTTAGTTGTGAAGCTTTATTTCTTTTAGAATATTGTGATTAGTGTCTAATAAAAACAACACCTGCAGAATTCTTGTAAAAAGGATTGGAGTGACATGGGGGTATCTTCTTTCCACTTTGGTCACAGCTAATGTTTTACCCCAAAGATACTGTTTTCTTATTAAACAGAGAAATAGTCATTGTTCCTTCCCGTTCACCATGCAAATATTTTGATCTAACAGTATATATAACGTGATATATTTTTATGAAAGAAAGCAATTATATTTATGTACATACAATTACACATTTGGAAAAATCTGGACAGATACATACACAGACAGTGGACCTGGAAGGGAGAAGAGGGGAATTTTCCCTTTTCACTTGAAACATTTAAGCATGTCTGTGTTGGACATATTTTTAAAATTTTATTGAAGTATAGTTGATTTACAATGTTGTGTTAATTTCTGCTGTACAGCAAAGTGATTCAGTTATATATACATTCTTTTTCATATTCTTTTCCATTATGGTTTGTCACAGGATATTGAATATAGTTCCCTGTGCTAGAAAATAGGACCTTGTTGTTTATCCATCCTATATATAATAGTTTGCATCTGCTAATCCCAACTCCCAGTCCTTCCCTCCCCCACACCCCTCCCCCTTGGCAACCACAAGTCTGTTCTCTATGTCTGTGAGTCTGTTTCTGTGTTTTAGATAGGTTCATTTGTGTCTTATTTTAGATTCCACATATAAGTGATATCATATGGTATTTGTCTTTCTGACTTACTTCTCTTAGTATGATAATTCCTAGGTCCATCCATGTTGCTACAAATGGCATTAGTTTGCTCTTTTTTATGGCTGTGTTGGACATTTTTAAACGACCTACTAGTTACTAAGTCCTTTATAGCACTGAATTCTTCAAGTCACCCTCACTATCAAAATACTATCTTCTTTCAAATCAATAAGCTGACAACAATACCAAGACTAGCTACTATTTATAGAGCACCTGTTATGTGCATGTTATTTGCATACTGTAACTCATGCACCCCTCAAAACAGTCCTCAAATATTGTCATTCTTGTTACACAGATGCAGACCTGAGACTGAAGGAAGTTACATAACTTCACTCTAGAACATCTGGTAGAGGGCAGAAATGAGATTCTAGCCCAGAAGCGTCAGGCTCTCAAACCTGTGCCTTTCCCATCAAAGTACATTTTTCTTCATAAAAAGAGAACTCTCCACCTTTTCTGTAGTCTCTGGGTGGGTGATTCCAAAAGAAAAATAATGCCTGATTGCCAGAACCAGTGAATATTGAATAGATTTTCAGCTTTAACCTACATATTTCATATCTTAGGAAACGGAGAACCAAAAACCTTAAGTGATTGTGAAAGTTCATCTAGTCAATTAGTCGCAAACCCAGAACTAGAATGGAGTCTCTTGATGCCAAAACCGTTTTTCCCCCTTCCTACAACCTGTTGTTAATCCAGACACAATTTCTCCTCTAATTCACAGTTGCGAACTGTGGTTTATTTGGCTTGACTCTTGAAGACAAATGGCTCATTTTGTGGGCATTCTTTGCACAGATATTTCCCTCCTCCTTTCCTTGTCACAATATATATGTAGATTAGGAGTAACCCAGAGACAAACTTAAGAACAAATATGCCATTTGATTTTAAATGTGCTAAATGTTGCCCTAATATTAGTATGAAAAATGTATTAAAAAATGTGCAGACCACTTTGGGGTGGGATTATAAGGCTGGAAATCAGAATAGTAAAGAAACAAAAATTTTTAAAAATGCAAGTGGCTTGAGAAAATAGAAGGCACTTTCAGAAGGCAATAATAAGAGAGTTTAGTGAGACCATAAAAGGGAAGAAGGGAGAAATGGCTCAGAAACTCTGAAATGGGACTGTGTACACCGCAAGAGGGAAATCTGTGCAGGGAAATTCAATAAGAAGACTATTCAACAGGATATTTAATCCAATCTTGGGCAGACCATGGGATAACTGCTTTAACCTATTACCAAGGAAAGAAGCTTCATGGAGACAGAAGGAATTTGAGTCCTCTGGCAGGTTATAAGAGAAACATTGAGTATATAATTATGGCAAGATGTAGGACTGTGTGTGTATCGAGAGGAACAGGAGGAAGGTGAGGATGCTCAAGAGTAGATAGAAAGATGGATGTGACAATTCATGTGATGATTTAGAAAAAGTCACAAGAAGTAGTAATTGTAAACTTGCAGCAAGGTCAATTAACCAACAGGTATCTATGTACTTTATCTTATCAGTTTTACTGAGGCTCATTTTGATTTTAGTTTCAAGAAATTATTTATGTCATTTAAATAATTTATTCTGAAGGTAAATTAAGATGAAAGGTGAAGTCACAAAATCAGTGTCTCTGAATACTTACCAAGTGCCTCCTTCCTGTCTCCACCCAAAGTGGAGATAGGCGAGATACCCAATTTTATACAAGTTCTATTAACTGTTTTTTGCCTGCTTGCAAAAATAAATGTTGTTTAGTAAATGTGTGTGTGTGTGTGTGTGTGTGTGTGTGTGTGTGTGTATGTGTATGTCTGAGAGAGAGAGAGGGAGAAAGGGAGAGAATTTGGTGTAAGATCTGTTTTCATTATAAACCGTTCCACTTCTGGTTATTGGTAACTATAGAAACTGAGAAAGAGCCTAATAGTTTTAGATGATTAAATTTCCTTTAAGGTATTTATTTATTTATTTATTTATTTATTTATTTATTTATGTATGTATGTATGTATGTATGTATGTATGTATGTATGTATGTATGTTTTTGCGCTACGCGGGCCTCTCACTGTTGTGGCCTCTCCCGTTGCAGAGCACAGGCTCCGGATGCGCAGGCTCAGCGGCCATGGCTCACGGGCCCAGCCGCTCCGCGGTATGTGGGATCTTCCCAGACCGGGGCATGAACCCGTGTCCCCTGCATCGGCAGGCGGACTCTCAACCACTGCGCCACCAGGGAAGCCCTAAGGTATATTTTTAAAATTATTTGAACTGTTAAAGTAAACACACAAAACGGGGTACATCTAACTTTACCAGTGAATATGTGTATAACCCTCATATAAGACATTTCCAGAAGTGTATTGCTATATTAAATTCAAATCAGTACCTTTCTTTTAGTCAGTAAAAAGCTTGTCTTAAATATAAATGCTGAGTTACCAAGTTTCATTTCATATTAAAATATAGACTTTAATTTTAGGAATTCCCTTCTTTGGGATGATTTATTTCTCAGAGTACAGTCACCAAGGTCTCATTTCTTCCCTTTAATAATGTAGAAGAAGGCACTGTTTTAATTGCAAATGGAATAGAGAAGAAAATAGTTATCAAACTGTTAGCTTCTCTCTTCATCTTGTGACTTGAAGACAGGTACTCTACATATTTATCCACAAAAAGGACAATAAATAGACTTACATATAAACTCAAAGGAAAAAGAAATATTTTCTGAAATACCATCTGATTTGAGTCCTGGACAAAAGCAATGATAGGTATTAGGACAATTATGAAAGCTTGAGATAGAGAGAATAGAAATGAAAGCTTTTCATTCCTGAAAGTTGGTATCTCAGTTATCTTACTACATGAAAGCATTGTAATCAAAAAAACAAAAACAAAAAACTATCAGTAAAGAACAGCTTTCAAAGCTCTCATCCTTTTTGTCAGTCTAAACATTCCAGATAAAGGAAAGAAGATGTCTTCACTATAGCTTCAGGACCCCCTAGAAAATAATGGCTTCAAGTTGGCACCTGAACTGCAGTTTCTTAGACCAGAGTATAGAATTTATTTATTATGGTGTGGAGTGGAGGTTAGGGTAAGTTTTTTTCCCAAATAAAAATTCCTGTGCACACAATATATAAAACAAATAGATGAGTAGAATGGATCTCTAGGGCAAGCTAAAGTTTTGTTTTGTTTTTTTTAATTGGTGGAAAAGATTCCATTGTTGCAGAATCCAGGAGCACATTCTCAGAACCCGGTGTATCATATTCAGAACTGTCCCATATCGAGTAAGTTCAGTTTAGATGGTTTGACGATGTTAAATCTTTTAGCCCAGATCTAACTGCTTGAGAAAAATCACAAGAGCTTTTAAACTTGCCAGAGAATGTTAATGTCTTACCTTTTCTGTTTAGTACATTACATACCAAAGAGTGAGAAAAGATATTCTGTAAGCATGTAATGGAATAAAAGAATCAAAACATAAATGGAGGGCTTTATGCTTCTTTCTATATTAGATGGCAAACGTGCTATGGAAATGTATTGCTAGTTAAGATTTATTGAGCGTTTACTATGTGCAAGGTACTAAGTGCTTCTCAAGGATTGTGGCACTTAATTCTCACAAGGACCTCATGAGGTAGGTACAATGACTCTTGTTTTACAAAGAGGGATACTAAAGTTAAGGAGTTTAAGTAATTTCCCAACATTATAAACAGTAAGTAATGGAGTCAGAAATCAAACTCAGGTATAAGTTTCTAACCATTATGCCACATACGCATAACATTATTGAAAAAGAACTTATCTTTTAAAGAAATTACATTCTAATTGTTTTGACCTAATTAACTTCTCATAATTATACCTCCCTCAACACCTGTGTGACACTGACACATAATTAATGACAAAGAAATATAGTTAGTACTATGATTTTCAACAAATCAATACACCACATCTTCACTGATCACATATTTTCATCTGTGAAAGAAGAGAATAACTTTTAAAATGTTAGAACTTTACTTTTAAAATCAGAACAGGAGCTAACAAAGACAAATTTTGATAGCCCATTTCTAGGAAACATTACTGACAGAGCAAAGGTCACCTTGATTTATAAGTGCTGATCTGTATCTGACTGCTAAACTGTAGTGCAAGAGTAGGATACAAAAAAAGACTCCTTAAACCAATAATAACTCAATCTTAATTATCCACCACAGAATTCTTTTAAAGTTATGTCTTAAAGTTCATCTAAAGGTGAACATGTTTAATTCAAATTATGTGCTATGTTTTTAAAAGTTGTTTATTCAAAACTGAAGGCAGAAAAATATTTGAAATTTTGATTGCAAGCAGAAGTGCTTGAATCTGTATAAGAGTTTCCCTTAGTTTTTTCAAACGTTTATCCAATAGATTAAAATCCAACATCATGGCTCTCCTTTATGAGACAAGCAGGCATTCTTCGTATTTAGCTTTGACTTTTCATTTAGAAACCAAAAATTAGAGTTGAAATTCTGTAAGTCCATTAAACTATTAAGGGATATTTTTATTCTCCAACCCCTGCAGCTGAAATTTACTGTGGTTACAAAATGAGACATGGTTACAAAATGGTTACGAAATGAGACATGGTTTCTTATGGTTACAAAATGAGACATGTTCATTATAGACAGTATTGAAAATATGGGAAGAAATAATAAAAATTAACTGCAATTCTGGAACCTAGAAAAAATACTGTTTTTTCATGTATAGTATATGCTTCTGGTGATTTCTCTCTATATATAATTCTATACAAATATGAAACCATACTTTGTAGATTTTTGTAACCATTTCAGTTAAGAATATATATCTCTCTACGTCACATATTAATATGTGTAATTTACATAACTAGGTGTCTCAAGCTAGAATTTAGGTATTCCCATTTTTCTTTATTATAAATGATATGACATTAAACATCCCTGCACATAAATCTTTGAGTGCATGCTCTTCTTTTTTCTTTCCACAGATTAGAGATATTTTTCATAAAATTAAAATATGATTCCAGAAAAACTAATCCATTAACTCAATGATATTTTATAAATTATTTATATTTATAGTTCCAGGGCATCCTTCTTCTGAGCATTTTGAGAAGTTTTATACACATTAAAACTTACTTCCTATTGTTTGATGGGTCAGTTGTTTTAAAATGACAGGATTGAAAGAAAGTGGCAAGAAAGTTTAGTGAATGAGAGGACAGAGAAAGAAAAAAAGGGGAAAAATTCTTTTGTGCTTCATTCTTTTACTTACTGTTTCCTTTTTCTAGAATACTTGTCCCTGCCTTGTCTATCTAAATAAACTTTATACAGCCTCCTAAATTTACTTGCAACTGTAACATCATCTCCCATGTGTATGTAGCAGTTCTATGTGTGAGTTCTCTTAGCCACTTTTTACAAATCCTGGTTCTTTCCTTTATGTATATTATAATATGTTTGACATCACTGGCAATAATATTTTGTAGCTCAGACTTGTCCTCCAGAAGGGACTCAAAGGTGAGGCCTGTATTCTATTCATTTCTGTATCTCTGGTGACTAAAAGACAGCTAGTATATAAAAATTACTTTATAAATGTTTATAGAATGAATGAATAAGTGAATGGCAAAGTCTACCATTTCCACAAAGAAGTTATATTTACTGTTTTGGGAAAAGGGGAAAAGGTTAGGAGAATTTATTGCCTAGACTCCTGGAATTTGAGTCCCTGAAGGGAAGGAAGGAAGGAAGGAAGGGAGGGAGGGAGGGAGGGAGGGAGGGAGGGAGGGAGGGAGAGAGGGAGGGAGGGGGGGGGGAAGGAGGGGGGGGGGGGGGGGAGGGGGGGGGGGGGGAAAAAAGGAGGAGGGAGGGAAGGAGGGAAGGAAGGAGAGAGGGAGGGGAGGGAAGAGAGGGAGGGAGGGAGGAAGAAAAAGAGGGAGTTCTATACCTGCAGTCACAAAAGCAGACTACAATGGCTCTCATTGTGTGTGTCCAGGGACCTGATATACTATATTCTCAGTTAAGCAGACATAATACAAACCTCAACAATACAGATAAAATTCATCATACTAGCAAATGTATGGAGGTTTTAAACCTAGGTAAAAAATTGTTTATCTGGGTCGTTTGGACAAATTTGTTTCCCTTTCATCTTCTCACAAAGAAAACAAAGACCAGCAAATACTAGCAGCCAAAAGCTACCCTATATCTGCCTTTGTGTGCCTGCCAAGCTTTAGAGTGGTCCCTTGATTGCAGAAAACAATGCGTTGTATGATATTGTAGAGATTAGTATTAGAAGGCTCATTAATGCTTTCTCGTGGAAACAGCTGTTTGGTGGGTTTGTGTTTGCAGAGGAACTTGTATTAATAAAGTTATGTTAATATAGATTTCCATAATACTTTTCTTTTTAATTTATTTATTGGCTGCATTGCATCTTTGTTGCAGCGTGTGGGCTTTCTCTAGCTGTGGCAAGCGGGGTTTACTCTTCATTGTGGTGCACGGGCTTCTCATTGTGGTGGCTTCTCTTGTTGCAGAGCATGGGCTCTAGAGCGCAGGATCAGTAGCTGTGGCACACGGGCTTAGTTGCTTCGCGGCATGTGGGATCTTCCTGGACCAGGGATTGAACCCACATCCCCTGCATTGGCAGGCGGATTCTTAACCACTGCACCAACAGGAAAGCCCCTCCCTAATACTTTTTAATGAGTTTGCTATTTGTTTTTATAGACAACTAGACAAATCATGTCTGAAACAAAGGGTCGGTTCATATTGTCCCTTCAGTCACCAATATACTTTGCCAAACTTTCCATGTAAGTTGTAGAACAGTGTGATTTCCTCTCGATTTTAGGCAGACGGGCATGGGAACTCAACAAAGGTAACAAGCCTCCCTTTCTCTTCTCCTTCAAATCCAAAACACCACACCATCCTGAAGCAATGAAAATCTCTATTGAAAACACACAGATACACACACAATCTTAAACAATGCTATAAACAAACTGAGAAGGCATGAAAAGGGGGGGAAGTGTTGATTTAAATCCAGGATGATTTTTGCATACCATGTTATCCTGCTCTCTGCTTTGTGCTTCATGCATGTCTGTATTGTTTGAATTTGTTATAAGGAACATATATATTATATTTACAATAAAAACAAAGACTCAGAAATACAAAAATAAAATCATAAGACAAATGAGAAGCTGGGAGAAAATTAATCACAAAAATGAAAACGAGGAGGAGGAACCAAGATGGCAGAGTAGAAGGACGTGCTCTCACTCCCTCTTGCGAGAACACCAGAATCACAACTAGCTGCTGGACAGTCATCCACAGGAAGACACTGGAACTCACCAAAAAAGATACCCCACATCCAAAGACAAAGGAGAAGCCACAATGAGATGGTATGAGGGGAGCAATCACAATAAAATCAAATCCCATAACTGGTGGGTGGGTGACTCACAGACTGGCGAACACTTATACCACAGAAGTCCACCCACTGGAGTGAAGGTTCTGAGCCCCACGTCAGGCTTCCCAACCTGGGTGTCCGGCAAGGGGAGGAGGAATTCCTAGAGAATCAGACTTTGAAGCCTAGTGGGAATTGATTGCAGGATTTTGACAGGACTGGGGGAAACAGAGACTCCACTCTTGGAGGGCACACACAAAGTAGTGTGCGCATTGGGACCCAGAGGAAAGAGCACTGACCCGAGGGGAAACTGAACCAGACCTACCTGCTAGTGTTGGAGGGTCTCCTACAGAAGCGGGCAGTGGCTGTGGCTCACTGTGGGGACAAGGACACTGGCAACAGAAGTTCTGGGAAGTACTCCTTGGCATGAGCCTTCCCAGAGTCTGTCATTAGCCCCACCAAAGAGCCCAGGTAGGCTCCAGAGTTGGGTTGCCTCAGGCCAAAAATACAACAGGGAGGGAGCACAGCCTCACCCATCAACAGTCAAGTGGATTAAAGTTTTACTGAGCTCTGTCCACCAGAGCAACAGTCAGCTCTACCCACCACCAGTCCCTCCCATCAAGCCTCTTAGATAGCCTCATCCACCAGAGGGCAGACAGCAGAAGCAAGAACTACAATCCTGCAGCCTGTGGAACAAAAACCACATTCGCAGAAAGATAGATAAGATGAAATGGCAGAGGACTATGTAACAGATGAAGGAACAAGATAAAACCTCAGAAAAACAACTAAATGAAGTGGAGATAGGCAACCTTCCACAAAAAGATTTCAGAATAATGATAGTGAAGATAATCCAGGACCTTAGAAAAAGAATGGAAGCAAAGATCGAGAGGATGAAAGAAATGTTTAACAAAGATCTAGAAGAATTAAAAAACAAACAGAGATGAACAACACAATAAGTGAGATGAAAACTGCACTAGAAGGAATCAATAGCAGAATAACTGAGGCAGAAGAACGGATAAGTGACCTGGAACACAGAATGGTGGAATTCACTGCTGCGG
This sequence comes from Aethalodelphis obliquidens, assembly GCF_003676395.1. Taxonomy (NCBI): domain Eukaryota; kingdom Metazoa; phylum Chordata; class Mammalia; order Artiodactyla; family Delphinidae; genus Aethalodelphis; species Aethalodelphis obliquidens. The sequence goes on along the minus strand of NW_020837950.1, from coordinate 42,194,219 downwards.
AACAGACTAAAGAAAAAAGAATGAAAAGAAATGAAGACAGCCTAAGAGACCTCTGGAACAACATTAAACACAACAACATTAGCATTATAGGGGTCCCAGAAGGAGAAGAGAGAGAAAGGACCAGAGAAAATATTTGAAGAGATTATAGTCGGAAACTTCCCTAACATGAGAAAAGAAATATCCACCCAAGTCCAGGAAGTGCAGCAAGTCCCATACAAGATAAAACCAAGAAGAAACACACTGAGACACATAGTAATCAAATAGGCAAAAATTAAAGACAAAGAAAAATTATTGAAAGCAGCAAGGGAAAAACGACAAATAACATAAAAGGGAACTCCCATAAGGTGAACATCTGATTTCTCAGCAGAGACTCTACAAGCCAGAAGTGAGTGGCATGATATACTTAAAGTGATGGAAGGGAAGAACCCACAACCAAGATTACTCTACCTGGCAAGGATCTCATTCAGAATTGATGGAGAAATCAAGGGCTTTACAGACAAGCAAAAGCTAAGAGAATTCAGCTCCACCAAACCAGCTCTACAACAAATGCTAAAGGAACTTCTCTAAGTGGGAAACACAAGAGAAGAAAAGGACCTACAAAAATAAACCCAAAATAATTAAGAAAATGGTCATAGGAACATACATATCAATAATTACCTTAAACGTGCATGGATTAAATGCTCCAACCAAAAGACACAGGCTCACTGAATGGATACAAAAACAAGACCCATATATACGCTGTCTGCAAGAGACCCACTTCAGACGTAAGGACACATACAGACTGAAAGTGAGGGGATGGAAAAACATATTCCATGCAAATGGAAATCAAAAGAAAGCTGCAGTAGCTATACTCATAACAGATAAAAATAGACTTTAAATAAATAATGTTACAAGAGACAAGGAAGGACACTACATAATGATCAAGGGATCAATCCAAGAAGAAGATATAACAATCATAAATATATATGCACCCAACATAGGAGCACCTCAATACATAAGGCAACTGCTAACAGCTATAAAAGAGGAAATCGACAGTAATACAATAATAGTGGGGGACTTTAACACCTCACTTACACCAATGGACAGATCATCCAAACAGAAAACTAATAAGGAGACAAAAGCTTTAAATGACACAATAGGCCAGATAGATTTAATTGATATTTATAGGACATTCCATCCAAAAACAGCAGATTACACTTTCTTCTCAAGTGTGCACGGAACATTCTGCAGGATAGATCATATCTTGGGTCACAAATCAAGCCTCAATAAATTTAAGAAAATTGAAATCATATAAAGCATCTTTTCTGACCACAACACTCTGAGATTAGAAATGAATTACATGGAGAAAAACGTAAAAAACACAAACACATGGAGGCTAAACAATATGTTACTAAATAACCAAGAGATCACTGAAAAACTCAAAGAGTAAATAAAAAAATACCTAGAGAAAAATGACAATGAAAACACGATGATCCAAAACATATGGGATACAGCAAAAGCAGTTCTAAGAGGGAAGTTTATAGCTATACAAGCCTACCGCAAGAAACAAGAAAAATCTTAAGTAAGCAATCTAACCTTACACCTAAAGGAACTAGAGAAAGAAGAACAAACAAAACCCAAAGTTAGCAGAGGAAAGAAATCATAAAGATCAGAGCAGAAATAAATGAAATAGAAACAAAGAAAACAATAGCAAAGATCAATAAAACTAAAAGCTGTTTCTCTGAGAAGATAAACAAAATTGATAAACCATTAGCCAGAGTCATCAAGAAAAAGAGGGAGAGGACTCAAATCAATAAAATTAGAAACGAAAAAGGAGAAGGTACAACAGACACTGCAGAAATAATCACATCCTAAGAGACTACTACAAGCAACTCTATGCCAATAAAATGGACAACCTGGAAGAAATGGACAAATTCTTAGAAAGGTATAACCTTCCAAGACTGAACCAGGAAGAAATAGAAAATATGTACAGACCAATCACAAGTAATGAAATTGAAACTGTGATTAAAAATCTTCCAACAAACAAAAGCCCAGGACCAGATGGCTTCACAGGTGAATTCTATCAAACATTTAGAGAAGAGCTAACACCCATCCTTCTCAAACTCTTCCAAAAAATTGCAGAGGAAGGAACACTCCCAAACTCATTCTAGAAGGCCACCATCACCCTGATACCAAAACCAGATGAAGATACAAAGATACTACAAAAAAAGAAAATTACAGACGAATATCACTGATGAATACAGATTCAAGAATCCTCAACAAAATACTAGCAAACAGAATCCAACAACACATGAAAAGGGTCATACACCACAATCAAATGGGATTTATCCCAGGGATGCAAGGATTCTTTAATATACACAAATCAATCAGTGTGATACACCATATTAACAAATGGAAAAATAAAAACCATATGATCATCTCAATAGATGCAGAAAAACCTTTTGACAAAATTCAACACCCATTTATGATAAAAACTCTGCAGAAAGTGGGCATTGTGGGAACCTACCTCAACATAATAAAGGCTGTATATGACAGACTCATAGCAAACATCATTCTCAATGGTGAAAAACTGAAAGCATTTCCTCTAAGATCAGGAACAAGACAAGGATGTCCACTCTCACCACTATTATTCAACATAGTTTTGGAAGTCCTAGCCATGGCAATCAGAGAAGAAAAAGAAATAAAAGGAATACGAATTGGAAAAGAAGAAGTAAAACTGTCACTCTTTGCAGATGACATGATACTATACATAGAAATCCTAAAAATGCCACCAGAAAACTACTAGAGCTAATCAATGAATTTGGTAAAGTTGCAGGATACAAAATTAATGCACAGAAATCTCTTGCACTCCTATACACTAATGATGAAAAATCTGAAAGAGAAATTATGGAAACACTCCCATTTACTATTGCAACAAAAAGAATAAAATACCTAGGAATAAACCTACCTAAAGAGACAAAAGACCTTTATGCAGAAAACTATAATACACTGATGAAAGAAATTAAAGATGATACCAACGGATGGAGAGATATACCATGTTTTTGTATTGGAAGAATCAATATTGTGAAAATGTCTATACTACCCAAAGCAATCTATAGATTCAGTGCAATCCCTATCAAATTACCAATGGCATTCTTTACAGAACTAGAACAAAAAATCTTAAAATTTGTATGGAGACAAAAAAGACCCTGAATAGCCAAAGCAGTCTTGAGGGAAAAAAAGGGAGCTGGAGGAATCAGACTCCCTAGCTTCAGACTATAGTACAAAGCTACACTAATCAAGACAATATGGTACTGGCACAAAAACAGAAACATAGATCAATGGAACAAGATAGAAATCCCAGAGATAAACCCATGCACCTATGGTCAACTAATCTATGACAAAGGAGGCTAAGATATACAATGGAGAAAAGACAGTCTTTTCAATTAGTGGTGCTGGGAAAACTGGACAGCTACATGTAAAAGAATGAAATTAGAACACTCCCTAACACCATACACAAAAATAAACTCAAAATGGATTAGAGACCTAAATGTAAGACCGGATACTATAAAACTCTTAGAGGAAAACATAAGAAGAACACTCTTTGATGTAAATCACAGCAAGATCTTTTTTGATCCACCTCCTAGAGTAATGGAAATAAAAACAAAAGTAAATAAAAACAAAAGTAATGAAACTTCAAAGCTTTTGCACAGCAAAGGAAACCATAAACAAGACGAATAGACAACCCTCAGGAAGAATATATTTTCAAACGAATCTATGGACAAAGGATTAATCTCCAAAATATATAAACAGCTCATGCAGCTCAATATTAAAGAACCAAACAACCCAATCCAAAAATGGGCAGAAGACCTAAATAGACATTTCTGCAAAGAAGACATACAGATGGCCAAGAAGCACATGAAAATCTTCTCAATATCACTAATTATTAGAGAAATGCAAATCAAAACTACAATGAGGTACCACCTCACACCAATTAGAATGGGCATCTTCAGAAAATCTACAAACAACAAATGCTGGAGAGGGTGTGGAGAAAAGGGAACCCTCTTGCAGTTTTGGTAGGAATGTAAATTGATACAACCACTACGGAGAACAGTAGGGAGGTTCCTTAAAAACTAAAAATAGAATTACCATATGACCCAGCAATCCCACTCCTGGGCATATACCCAGAGAAAACCATAATTCAAAAAGACACATGCACCCCAATGTTCATTGCAGCACTATTTACAGTAGCCAGGTCATGGAAGCAACCTAAATGCCCATCAACAGACAAATGGATTAAAAAGATGTGGTACATATATATAATGGAATATTACTCAGCCATAAAAAGGAACGAAATTGAGTTATTTGTTGAGATGTGGATGGACCTAGACTGTCATACAGAGTGAAGTGAAGCAGAAAGAGAAAAAGAAATATCGTACATTAACGCATGTATGTGGAACCTAGAAAAATGGTACAGATGAACCAGTTTGCATGGCAGAAGTTGAGACACAAATGTAGAGAACAAACGTATGGACACCAAGGTGGGGAAACCGCGGTGGGGTGGGGATGGTGGTGTGCTGAATTGGGCGATTGGGATTGACATGTATACACTGACGTGTATAAAATTGATGACTAATAAGAACCTGCAGTATAAAAAAAGAAATAAACAAACAAAAACAACTAATACTAAACTTTCTTTGGGTTATTTGTATGGAAATATGTTAATATAAATGTTTCCGACATTACATGAAATTTCTAAAAATCTTATACGTTCTGGTATAATGCTGTAAGTCATAACTGTAGTTATTACTTTACAATGTATATCTCAGAAATAACTAAATTTCCTTGCCAGTTGCATTATTGTGAACTTTCATCAAATCTTTAACCGTGGTCATTTTTAAGTCTTTTGTCATTTACAGACAGTTCTGGGTGCACTCTGATGCTTTTGCAAAAATGTTCCTATAAAAGTGTTTCATCTTCAGTGAATTCATGGAAAAGACTCTGACAAGTACAGGTTTCTGGTAACTGACTATACTGCTGAACTGAATGAATAAGCATTTTCAGAACTCTAATGGAAAACTGATGAACTCATAAAAGTGCTAACAAAAGATCAAGATGAAGAAAAAAATTAATTACATGGGACTGAGTGAACTGATGAGGATGATTATAATTTTTGTGACTCTCTGTTTGAATAAAAAAAAAATCCCACAAGGACTCAGAGGCAAAAAATATACAAATCAATTTTCACTGCAAAGTAAAGGAGCTGTTACAGTGGAGGATTACTGGAGTGAATGTCAATATTATGCCATAGTATGAGTGTGTTTCGTGTTTGGTAATTGCAACCATTGTTGCTTTTGTTGTGGTCATTCATTTACAATGCTTGGTGTCAGTTTATTTATCTCTTGTAAAAATAAATTACAGTGTGTGGGTGTGAAAAAATGAGAAAGAATTAAGATCATTAATAATACTTTAATGGAAAGAATTCAAACAAATTGATAAGAAGGACACTAGCACCTCAATGATAAAATATGGGCAAAGGTCATGAACAGACATCTCACAGAAAAGGAAATGCAAATTGTCATTCTGCTACAACTGTGCTCTCTTTAATCTGTCCTCCCAATGAACAGCAGAGTAATTTTTCTAAAACAGGATCATGTTTACTCCCTTGCTGAAGTTTTTTCTCCATTTTCTGTGAGATTATTTTAAGTATTTTTCAACTTTTGTAAGAAGAAGGGAGTTATACTATCACAAATTGAATGTTCATTAGAAAGCAGTCTGTGATTGGTGAAGATTGAACATCATTTTCGGAAGAGTAGAGTGACATGAGCCCAATTTCAGGGGCTTATAGAGAGAATTGTGGGAAACGACTGCAGGATAAACATCGTCCATACATTCAAGAAGCTTGTCAAGGAAAGGGAGTGAAACATGACAATAGCTAGGAGGGGAAATGGTTATTAACCTACCCATGTGTGGAACAGATACTGACTGTTGATCTTGTTTTGACTTCTTACCTTCCTGTTTGTTTCTGTGCTTTTGTAGAGGGATCATCTATGTAAAATTTGAGAAGTACAGATAAGTGTAAGGAGATAGAAAAGACATCATCCCAAGGCCCCACCACACGGAAACAGTAGTAATATTTTAGAGAATTCCTTTTCAACACCATTTATAGGATACCTTTGTTTTTTCAATATGTATGAGATATTACATTTCTCTATAAATTTGAGGTAATATAAGGCCTCTTTTCATTTTGTGCTATTTATATCCCTTTTCATCCAAACTGGTGGTGTATCTGCAATGCAATTCTCCTAAAATTTTTTTGTCTCCCATGAATCTCATTGAAATTTGGCTCATTAGACAAAAGCGACACACAAATCTTTTTGAGATAAACCTTTTTCTACCTTAAGCTTCTGCTAAGATTGCCTAAGAACAATACTATGTGCTTCTTAAAAGCCTATTGTTCAACAGAAATATTCCCCTTAGACTTTTCTGAGGTTTTACCAAAAGACTTTACATTCACACCCTTAATCTTTAAAATTAATTAATTAATTAATTAATTGGCTGTGTTGGGTCTTTACTGCTGTGCACGGGTTTTCTTTAGTTGCAGCAAGCGGAGGTTACTCTTCGTTGCAGTGCACGTGCTTCTCATTGCGGCGGCTTCTCTTGTTGCAGATCAGGGGCTCTAGGTGCGTTGGCTTCAGTAGTTGTGGCATGCAGGCTCAGTAGTTGTAGCTCATGGGCTCTAGAGCGCAGGCTCAATAGTTGGGGAGCAGGGGCTTAGTTTCTCTGCAGCCACCCCCTCAATTTTATCTTTAGAACGTGCTTTACTGAGACTGATTTGGATTTGATATTTACCCAGAAGCTATTTCCTAATTTTGGCATCATTTTAAAAACCATAGTTATCATTATACATCTATTATCACTATATATATCCATTGATATTCTATCATATACATATTTTCTATATACATATATATGTAAAATAATTAGTGCTAAAAAATATCCAGTTTCCCATGTCATCAGTATTTCATAAACAACATTTTGATTGACTTTTTTATCCTATATGCTGTTTTTCATCTAATCATTCCCCAGATGTATACATGGGGGGTAGCTGTTTCCAAGTTTTGTATTTATAAGCCACATGTTGAACAACTTGGACATAGATTTTTTTTCCAAATATCAAGCTTTTCCCTTAGAATTGTTCTTAAATGCAGAATAACTAGATCAAAGGGTATTAATACTTTCATTATTTGTTAAATATCACAATACTACTTTCCAAGGACAATTGAATTATTTTTCACCTTTGCTTTCTTTCTTACTTCAGCCTTATTACTTATATGTCATCCGTTTTTTTTCCCTCAAAAATCTTCTACTTTCAGCCTTTCTCTGGTTGTTTATTTTTCTGGTTCTTTTTTTTTTTTTAATTGTGATCAGAATACTGTTTCTCTGGTTATTCATATTCTCTGTGTTGCTCTTCTTTTCAACCAAAAAGTCAGTCACCACTTCCTTTATCCCAATAAATATGTATCAGGAGGGAGCCAATATTATGCCTTGGTCTCTTCTATTTCCTCCAATGTAGGAAATACAATAGGTACTTTTGGGGGGTTTTTGGTTTGTGTTTAATGGCATAAACACACTTTAGTTTATAGGCATTGTCATTCTACTAAATTGGTTTTGTTTTCATGGAGTGAGATTATTTTCAATATGCCATAATATATGTCCACATAGGGTCACCTTGAGAATGTAACATTTCAAGCTTTAGTCATATTATTTCTTTTTTACATTCACCATTTCCACACTACTGCCAAAAGCTTTCTCAGCATTTGCTTTGATTTCAGTGCATTTCTGACTGCTTTTGCAGAGATCTGGGAGTTTTAGATGTAGCTGAGCCCCACCTGTTACCAACTCATCCACTGCGATGTCATGAGAGCACTAGTGTGTCGGCCCAAATCAGGAAGATATATTCAGTGGTGGTTCAGGCATCCATGTAGCCAATCTGTTGGAAGGTCAGGAGCTGGAAAAGTCAATAATAACAAAAGCAACTCTTCTTTAGTTGAGGCTAATAGAATGGTAAATTTTAAATGCTTCAGTGAAACCTGATAAAGTGCCTGGTCTATATTTAGGTGTCCTTAGTATGTTAAAATTTGCAAATAACAAAGCATAATAGATTTAGACATTGAGGATCAATGACTGTAAACATCACAAAAAGAGAGACAAACAGGAAATATGTCTTCCTGATGGAAGAAAACAATTTGTCACACACACAAAAAATTTAACATAAATCTTGTTCAATTTTTAGGAAATATTGATGACAGAGAAAAATATTGAATTACACCAGCAATCAGGAAAATAAGGACTTGATTTATTTAACAAAAGAATTATAAGAAAACACAAACTGGAGAAGAAACCTAAAAAGTTAAAGAGACTTAGAGGATATATTAACCAATGCAATGTTGTAACCTTATTTGGATCTTGATTCAAAAGAACTGTTAAAAAATTATGATGGGGCTTCCCTGGTGGCGCAGTGGTTGAGAGTCCGCCTGCCGATGCAGGGTACACGGGTTCGTGCCCCAGTCCGGGATGATCCCACATGCTGCGGAGCGGCTGGGCCCGTGAGCCATGGCCGCTGAGCCTGCGCGTCCGGAGCCTGTGCTCCGCAACGGGAGAGGCCACAATAGTGAGGGGCCCGCGTACTGCAAAAAAAAAAAAAAAAAAAAATTATGATGTATATGAGATGGCTGAAAATCTGACCACTGACTAGATATTTGATGATTTTAGGGAATTATTATTAGTTTTGTTTTGGTTTGCTGTGATAATAGTATTGTGATTATGCTAAAACAAAACAGTCCTTAACTTTTAGAGATACATACTTAGATATTTACAGATAAAATATGATGTTAGGCATTTGCTTCAAAATAATATGAGGGAAGGGAATGAGTAAAGGTATAGATTAGACAAGACTGAACTTGAATTGATAATTGTTGAGGCTCAGTAATGTGAATGTGGAAAATTGCTCAGAAGAATTACGTAAATAAGATTGAAAAGAATCTCACCATTGAAACTCAAGCAGAATTTACATTTCTCTTGAGAAAAAAGTGAGATCTTTCAAGTTTGGTGGAGAGAAGGAACTCCAGAATGAATGTGACTGGCTCAATGGTGTTTCAAGAGTGAGAGTAAAATAAAGATTATCTAGGTGCATGACAGCTACTGCGAGGTGTACTTCATGAAGAAAAGTATAATCTAGAGGGAAGGAGAGGCATATAAAAAATTTCCAGCAATGAAATAAGCAAAGTATTTATAAATATAATTAAAAATTTATTGTAAAATATGATAATTATTTTGTGTTTAAAATGGTCAATGACAAAATGGTGCTATAACGATAAGGAATTAGGAGTGTTGAGTGGGTAATTGAAGTATATTAAAGTCCTCTTTTTCAGAAGGAGAATAGACATAATGAATAACTAGAATGTATTGGAAAATTGATATTTGAGTTTCTTAGTTAAAAATCTAAGGGTAATTGCTATAAGAACATAATTAAATCTATATATTTGGAACCAACAGAGTAGGAAAAAATGAAAGATTAAAAAAACTTTATTAATGTAATGGAAGACAAGGGAAATTTTTTTAAATGAAACAAAGAATAAATATAGTAAACAGAACAATAAAATAAGATAATGGATAAAATCCCAAGTATATCAGTACTCAAAACGTACTAAAATGAAAATTTACCTATTAAGAGATAGAGATTATCACCTAGTTACTAGAAAAAAATTGGTACGAGCTCCTTATAGGATGCCCACTTGGAAAACCACCACCACAACAAAGAATTGTTGATTATGGAGGAACGGGGAAATATACACATCAGCCAAATTATAATCAAAGGGTAGATAATGAACCTCTTTTTGGTAATTTGCAGTTTAGATAACGTGTAAAATCTTCTGCTACAAAATATCTAGAAATGATAGATAAAATATGATAAACAATATTTTAAATATATATCTCAGTTTACAAGAAAGAGAAATACTCAAGACCTTAAATAAAAAAGAATAAGGAATAAAATGTGACATATGTGGTTGTCTCTAGAAACGTCGCCAATCTCAGTAACCAAAAACCAAAGAAGTTGAGTTTCAATCAGGTGAAAATCTTAAATCCAAGAAAGGAGAGTTGGTATGAAAATTTGAAACCCCATCTCCACCCCACTGTCTTACATAGAGCTGGAATTAGAAGAGCCACACCCATTGGCAAAGAAAGACAACGGAAAAGCTTATGTATCTTGGCCTGGACTCTGAATTAGAGTTTTCTAAGTCTCCTTTAAGAAATTGACATCTCAGTTTAACCTCAAGGAAACTTGGGGTTAAAATTTACTCCCAAACTGAGAAATTAAGATAAAAGGTGGATCCAGGTGGCAATACCCTTGGATGACCAAACAGGAGCAAATGTAAGATCTCTCTGGGAGTTCATAATTCCAGTAGTCTCCACACAGGACTGCCACAGAGATACCCTACTTAAGATGAAATCAGTCTTTTCACTGATCTTTCCAGTTCAGTTCTCTCTAGTACCCAGAAGCCAGCAATCCTTCAACCCTACCAGGATCTCTGATCCATTGATCCCATCACCTTTCCACAATCCCACACCCCCTAGATATCCCAATCATTCCTCTCCTTACCCAGCTTAAATCATGGACAGGCATTACATTTAGGCATATATTGTCAACTCCATTGCCTCTGTCTACCTTTATGTTATTCACTAGGCGGTCCAATCCACCTGTCTTCTCTGCACTTGCACGTTAAAGCTGAACATGGCTGAGAATAATACTGAAACACTGACTGGTTCCTACTTTAAGTTAATAACCAGAGCCTCCAGTGACCTAGTACTGCCAAGGAATCTGACTGTACATCCTATTCTGTTCTCCATTCTTCCACTCTCCTACTCCAATATTCTGTACCTTCTCTCTTCGAAAACCCTCGGTACCTTCTCTCCCATCCTCTCAGATGATGACCTTGCTTCCTACTTCTCTGGAAGAGTTATGACAGTCAGAAAAATAATTGCCACAAACCTCCATCATCCTATCTACTCATACTTGTCAGATTATCAGCCTTCCTTCTCTAGCTGTAGATGAAAATTTGTGCCTTGATCTCAGACTAACCCTTTGAATTATGCATTAGACACCATCCCCTCCTGATTAAATACATCACTTCAATACTTTTCCTTTCCCTCTCCCATACCTTCAGTTTTCCACTCTTCACGGTGACCTTGAGGAGCAAATTTGGTATCTCTCCTATCTTAAAACACACACACACACACACACACACACACACACACACACACACGAAAAGACCTCTTGACTCTCTTTTTCCCTCCAGATCCTGACCACTTTTTTCTGCACATTTTTTGCAACTGAGCTCCTAGAAAAAGTTGTCTTTACTCACCTGTTCCAGTTCCTCTCTTATCATCCGGCTTTTGCTCCATCATAACTGCTCTTATGGTTACTTGTGGTCCCCCATAACTAAATCTAAGAGTCAGTTTTCAATCCTCATCCTACGTTACCTAACTACAATATTTGATACAGCTGGGCATTCCCACCTCCTGGAAACACTCTCCACTTGATCCCAGATTCCACTCTCTCCTGATTCCTTTCTTATCTCTCTGGCTTCTCCTGTTCTTCTCTTTTGCTAATTCCTCTTCTTCTACAGTCAACCTTAACATGGTAGTACCACAGGGGTCAGCCTTTAGACTTCTCTTCTCTGTTTATACACACTCCCATGGGGAGCTCATCTAATCCCTGGCTTGATATTGTCTATATGCCATGACTACCAATTTTAAATCCCTAGCCTGAACCTCTCCTGTGAACTCCACACTTATATTTTGAATTGCTCATTTGAAATCTCCGCTTGGCTGTCTAATATACATCTCAAACTTAACATATCCATTACTGAACTCCTTTCTCCTCCACCCTCAAACATATTCTATATAGTTACTTAATGGAAATTCCATTTTTTAAGTTGCCAGGCTCAAAACTTCAAAGGCATTACTGACACCTCTTTTCTCTCATACCTCACATCCAGTACTTTAGGGAATCTTAATGGCTCTACCTTTAATATAATCTTTATTTGATCAATTCTTATCATCTCTGCTGTTTCTACTTTGGATCAAGTCATCATCATAATTAGGTAACAGTAATAGTCTCCTAAATGTCCTCCATGCTTCCACAGTCAAACCCTTTAATCTATTTTCAAATAATATTCAACGTCGATATTCTTACTAAGGCTTACAAAGCCCTACATGATCTGCCTACCCATTACACCCACTCCATTCTCTGGCCTCTCCTACTACTTTCCCCAAACTCTCTTTTCTACAGTAACACTGGCCTCCTTGCTGTTCCACGGAGATGCCAGTCATGCTTCCTCATGAGGGCTGGAAGAGCTCTTCTGGAGAGCCATGTGGCTCACTTTCTCACCTCTTTTAAGTCTCTGCTCAAATACCATCTTTTAAATGAAGCCAAATGTGTCAGCTCATTTATTTTGCAACCACTCCCACTATCACTGTGGACCTACCAAATCCACTTGCCCTGCTCTATATTTTTTCCATATGACTTATCATCTTATAAAATATAATAAAATTTACCCTATTTATTACGTTGTGATTCCTACCACTAGAATGTAGACTCCATTGAGAACAGAAAATTTAATCTGTTTTCCCCACTGATATACTCTCAGCACCAAGCAAAAGATCTGCCACTTATAAATAAGAACTCAGTTAGTATTTGTTGATAGAATAAATAAACCTAAAATTACAAAACATTTGGGGATTTTAAGTTATAGAATAGTTGAATAGCAACTACAAAATAAAGCATGTTTAAACTGATTAAAGACACAAAATAAGGGGGAAAAACAAATGCAAAGAATAAGAAAAATGATATAGTGCTATCAATATCAGACATAATAGCATTTTTTAACATCTTTATTGGAGTATAATTGCTTTACAATGGTGTGTTAGTTTCTGCTTTATAACAAAGTGAATCAGCCATACATATACAAATATCCCCACATCTCCTTCCTCTTGCGTCTCCCTCCCACCCTCCCTATCCCACCCCTCTAGCTGGTCACAAAGCACCGAGCTGATCTCCCTGTTCTATGTGGCTGCTTCCCACTAGCTATCTATTTTACATTTGGTAGTGTATATATGTCCATGCCACTCTCACTTCATCCTAGCTTACCCTTCCACCTCCCCATGTCCTCAAGTCTATTTTCTATGTCTGCATCTTTATTCTTGTCCTGGCCCTAGGTTCTTCAGAACCACTTTTTATCATTTAAATATAAATAGAAAAAAAATACTACCTTAAAAAAACACTCCAAAAAGAAGATCATACTACATGAACTTGTATGCACCAAACAGTATAGTTTTGAACAATTAAAAGCAAAAATGTGCAGAATCGTAGGAAGGAATTAACAATTACACAATTGCAGAAAAATTTTTATAAATTTCTGTTAGAAAAAAATTGATAAAGGAGATGAAAAAGTTAAGATATGGAAGAGCCAAACAAAAAAATTATCAGGTTTTATCTAATTTTAGTATATTCTCTACATATTATGCACTATTTATAATATATAGTATTCTCATATATTTATTTATGCTATTTAAATTATGTATTAAATATATTATTGATATTAAATAGATTATACAATAATGTATTATATTACAGTATTATATTACAACTAGAATATATAAATATGCTATTTCTATATATTTACCTATATAGAAAAATGTGCAGTCAACAAGTAGCATACATAGATCATTTTTTTAAATGATCACATACAAAACTATAAATTTTTTCAAAAAGTTGATAAGATATATACCATACTCTCCAATTTCAATGCAATTAAATATTTTTAAAGTTAAAAACCCTTCTCAATTTTGGAAACTGAAATATGAAAAACTTAAAAACAATCTATATAAATGTGTATGGGGTAAAGAAAAAAAATGAAAATTGCAAAATAGAACTGATTGAAAATATTAGATGTCAGACCTTATGGAGTACAACTAAACTATTTCTAAGGATGAAATGTATAACCTTAACTACATTTCTTTGAAAAATATGAGAAACATTTAAGATAAATTAGTTAAGCATTCAAATCAAGAAGGTATAAAAACAGCAAGAGTAAACATAATTAGAAAGAAATCATTTTTAAAAATATAAGAACAAGAATTATTGAATAATAGATAAACCTTTAAAAAGTTGATCAACAAAACCAATAGTTTTTTAAAAGATTAATAAAAATAATTTGCTACAGCTAATCAAAAGAATAAAGAAGCTACAAATAAATACTTTCAGAAAAATTGAAATGAATAGATGTTTTTAGAGTCACAAGAGAGTACATTGAACAACTTTATGCTAATACATTTGAAAATGTTCAAATTTCATTTTTTCTAGAAAATATAAATGATAAGAATTGACTCAAAAAGAAATTAAAAGTATACATACCAATGGCCATTAAAATTAAATCAGTAGTCAGAAAATCTCTTACCCAAAACTGAAACTAGGCAAAGATGGTCATAGAAGTGATTTTTACCAAATTTTTGAGAAAAAAACAGATGTTCGATAGCTCATTTAAAAAACTTTTAAAGAGTAGAAAAAGAAGGAAAATTACCTTGTTACAAAAACTGGCTAAGGACAGTACCAGAAAAGAAGATAATGGAGCAATCTCATTTATGAATATAAATGCAAAAATTCCTAAATAAAATATTAAGAAATAAATGTCAACAGATATAACCAAATAATAATATATCATGACCAAGTAGAGTTTTCTGAAGAATGAAATGATATTTGAGCATCAGAGTTTATCAATATAATCCACCTCATTAACACAAAAAAGGAGAAAAACCAAAATAATCATTTTAATAGAGATGCTGAAAAATATTTACTGGGCTAAATTGGGTACTCATTTATGCTAAAATATTTTAGAAAACTAGAATAAAAGAGAACTTCTTTAACTTGTTAAAAAGACATTTACCAAAAAAAACCACACACTATAATTAATGGTGAAACTTTATAAACATTTCCTTTATTTATTTATTTTTGGCTATGTTGGGTCTTCGTTGCTGTGTGTGGGCTTTCTCTAGTTGCAGCGAGCGGGGGCTACTCTTCGTTGAGGTGGGCGGACTTCTCATTGCAGTGGCTTCTCTTGCTGTGCAGCACGGGCTCTAGGCACACAGGCTTCAGCAGTTGTGGCTTGTGGGCTCTAGAGCGCAGGCTCAGTAGTTGTGGTGCACGGGCTTAGTTGCTCCACGGCATGTGGGATCTTCCCAGACCAGGGCTCGAACCCGTGTCTCCTGCATTGGCAGGAGGATTCTTAACCACTGCGCCACTAGGGAAGTCCAAGCATTTCCTTTAAAATCAGGAATGACAGAAAAATTATTAAAAATTTAGAAACAGGCAAAAGAGAATAGTAGGTATTCCTTCAATGCAGTGCTGAGTTTGCATCTTTGATTTTTCTATTGTCTGTGCTGTTTTACAGCTGTGTAGATGCAAAGGTTAACTTGTAGCTATTTGTCTGGTACAGGTGAAAGTAATTTCTGTCCAGTATAATGGAATCCCAAAGTATAGTTTATTGCTCTGTAGGATGTTAACCAGTTCTGGACCTAACCCAGCAATCTTATCCTAAATTTCTTTTATTAAATGAACTCTGAAGTATTCTTTGGACCAGTTTTAATATATTCCTGGTTCCCTTATTAATTAATGAGTTAAATAAAATCCTTGACATACATCCATTTTACATTTGCATGACAGCTATGATTTACCCTTTTGACAAATACACTTGAACAAGAAGAAGTCAAGGATGGCTGTAATTACTGCTTCTATTCATCATATACTAGAAGACCTAAATAAGCAACTAGTAAAATAAATATTATGTCTGAGTATTAGAACAGAAGATTAAAAAAATGCTGTGATTTTCAGATATGGTTGTCTATATAGACAATCCAAAAGAATTCAAAGGACAACTATTAAAGCAAATATGTGAATTTAACTAGCTTGCTGAAGACAGAAAAGCTAATAGTCTTCCTATACGTTTAGCAACATTCATTATAAAATTTAACCTGAAAAGATACAAATTACAAAAGCAACAACAGCCAAAAATGTACCTAGGAATAAACTTAATAGAAGGTGTGCAAGATCCCTTTGGAGAAAATTCCAGAATATTATCGAAAGATATGATAGAAGACCTAACAATTATATTATGCCAATAAATATGAATGGTCAAATCAGAAAGCTGCCTATTCTGTGAATTACTCTGTAAGTTAAATTAAGTTTCATTAAAATTCTGTAGAATAATTTTTGTGGAAATTGATTTTAATATTTATGGGGAATAATAAAGCATCCAGAATAGCCAAGACAATTTTGAGGACTTGTCTTATCGGATATCAAGAGGATATCATAAAATTTAAAAGACAATGTGACATTGGCTCAGAGACAAGCAAACAGATTATTGGAATAAAATAGGAATTCCAGAAACAGATGGAAGCATATAAGGAATTTGGTATGTCATAGAGGAAGCATTACAAATCAAGGAGAAAAGTGTTAGTGTAATTGGTTTATTATATGAAAAAAATAATTTCCCTAATTTACACCTTAAGAAAAAAATAAATTTCAGATGGGTTAAATATTTAAACGTGAAAAACAGCACTTTAAAATTAGTTTTGTTTGTTTGTTTGTTTTTTGTTTATTTATTTATTTTTTTGCGGTACGCGGGCCTCTCACTGCTGTGGCCTCTCCCGTTGCGGAGCACAGGCTCCAGACGCACAGGCTCAGTGGCCATGGCTCACGGGCCCAGCCGCTCCGCGGCACGTGGGATCTTCCCAGACTGGGGCACGAACCCGTGTCCCCTGCATCGGCAGGTGGACTCTCAACCACTGCGCCACCAGGGAAGCCCTATTGTGTTTTCTAAAAATGAGAAAATATTTATTACATTGGGGTAGGGAAGGAATTTTAAACTAAAACCAAAAAAAGGAAAAAAACTGCTCTACAATGAAGAACATCTAAATAGTAAAATTTACCGTAAACATACCTGAAAGATAATTGTCAAACAAGGAAAGACATACATGACATAAAAAATGAAGGATTAGTATCAAACATATATGATAAATTATTACATATAAAGAAGAAAAAAAAATTTTAAATCCACCCCCCCAACCCAGAGTTGGCAATAGGCAATGGATTTGAGCAGATGTGTCGTTGAAGTGTAAGAAAGCATACTGATGATTAAATACATAAAACGATCATAATGTCAATAGTAATCTGGGCAAAAATATTAAAATGATAATAAAGAATCATTTCACATCCAACAGATTAGCAGAAAGGTAAAACTTCTAATAATTCCAAGTGTTAACAATGATGTGGATGAATGATTACTCTTTTAGATTATTGGTGAAAGTACAAATTGGTACAACTACTTTGGAAAATAATTTTATAATACATAAAAATTTGAAAGTTTGCAGCCATTTTGGAAAGAAGGGAGTTTGACAATATCCAGTACACTTGAAAATGTGCCTACCCTGTGACTATCAATTTCTTGTTTAGGCCTGTTATCATAGAAGAGCTCTCAGAGAAGACATAAACAAAGATGTTCACTGAAGTATCATTTAATAATGAAAACTGGAACCAATGCAAATCTCCACTAATAGGTGACTGCATAAATAAGATGTATCTTCCTTTGATGAAAAACTATGCAGCAGTTAAAATGAATGAGTTATCTATATGGATTAACACTGGTAAATATCAAGAACACATATGCTGAGTGTCAAAAAATAAGTTGTCTAATATTATATATAGTATAATGTTTTTGCATACATTTTAAAAACTATACAAAAGAATATTATCCTAAAAACTTGGTCTGCCTAACATGGCAGGTAATGATAATATTTTTGGATAAAAAGAGAGAAAAATTAGGGAATATGCACTACAAATATACATGGATTTATGTGGTTTTCTGTATTGTTTATTATAAAAAAGAATCAATGAATGAAGAAAAACAGTGCATAGTAAGTGGAAGAAATCAACTAATATAAGGTCCCTTGACAGCATAATTACTTCTTACACATTCAGCAAATACCTGAGGCGTCTAAACCCTATTGGCACTATACCGACTGAGTATAAATTGGTATACAAGATAGATACAATTGCTGCTTAAAATTTAAAAAGGATACAGACTAGTGAATTGATAATCACAATACCACAAGAAAAGTGCAGACATAGAGAAGTACATAGTACTAATGCAGGTATGTGAGAGGACCACTGTGCTGGTCAAGGTGTCTTTGGGTGTAAGTAACAGAAAAAAGCTTACACAATTACAGGGATGTATTGGTTTAAATAACTGGTAAGTTTAAAGATAGATCAGCATAGGTTTGAATCAGCAACTAAAAAACATCATCCAAGAACACGTTTCCCTTCCTCAATTCTACAATTCCCCAGGGGTCAGCTCAGCTTCACTCTACTGTTGGCTCCCTCTTGTGGTGCCACATGGTTACCAAATACTCCAAGTTCAATGTTTCTCCAGTTCATGACCAGGGAGAGAAACAGAAGGCTTTTTTTTTTTTTTTAATTGGAGTATAACTGCTTTACAATGGTGTGTTAGTTTCTGCTTTATAACAAAGTGAATCAGTTATACATATATATATGTTCCCATATCTCTTCTCTTGCGTCTCCCTCCCTCCCACCCTCCCTATCTCACCCCTCTAGGTGGTCACAAAGCACGGAGCTGATCTCCCTGTGCTATGCGGCTGCTTCCCACTAGCTATCTATTTTACGTTTGGTAGTGTATATATGTCCATGCCACTCTCTCACTTTGTCACAGCTTACCCTTCTCCCTCCCCATATCATCAAGTCCATTCAGAGAGGGTGTGGAGAAAAGGGAACCCTCTTGCACTGTTGGTGGGAATGTAAATTGATACAGCCACTATGGAGAACAGTATGGAGGTTCCTTAAAAAACTAAAAATAGAACTACCATACGACCCAGCAATCCCACTACTGGGCATATACCCTGAGAAAACCGTAATTCAAAAAGAAAAAAATATATATATATGGTTATGATAAAAAAAAAAAAGAGTCATGTACCATGTTCATTGCAGCTCTATTTACAATAGCCAGGACATGGAAGCAACCTAAGTGTCCATCATTGGATGAATGGATAAAGAAGATGTGGCACATATATACAATGGAATATTACTCAGCCATAAAAAGAAACGAAATTGAGCTATTTGTAATGAGGTGGATGGACCTAGAGTCTGTCATACAGAGTGAAGTAAGTCAGAAAGAGAAAAACAAATACCGTATGCTAACACATATATATGGAATCTAAGAAGAAAAAAAAAAAGGTCATGAAGAACCTAGGGGTAAGATGGGAATAAAGACACAGACCTACTACAGAAGGCTTTTTGTAAGAAATGAGGAAGCTTCTTTCTTTTAGAAGCCTCCAGAAATCTCTTTATCATAGCGCCTGTGTACTGCTGTATTCCCAGCACTGGGTAAAGTGGAGGCCCTTGATTAAAATTGTTCAATTGACCTGAATCTCCACAGATAATAAATTCACAAAACACTTAGCAGGATATCAAAAAACCCAATATTTGTTAAGAACAAAATACTTTTATATTCATAAATATTAGCAAATATATGCTAATTTATTCATAAGTTTTCTAAATTGGCACCTTTTTTTTATAGAAGTATTGTCTATTTCTCCAATGATGCTTTTTAAGTATTTCTCTATTTTGAAAGTTATAATCACAAATTACATATTCTGCTATTATGTTACTTGGATTTTTATAGTGATTTACTAGAGAATAAATGTGTAAGCAAGATTCTTTTAAAATATGAACTTACAATGAAAAATGAAAAGAATAAGATGCTAGGGGGAAATATGGTTAAATAATTTTATAACTCATTTGGTAAAATTCTACCTAGGCCTGACATAAAAATCAAAAATTATAAAAGAGATAAATTTAACTACCTAGAAATTAAAACCTGTGTATAAAAAATAACCTAAAGAAGGTAGATATAGAAGCAATGAATTGGGAATTAATATTTTAACATAGGGACTTCCCTGGTGGTCCAGTGGTAAAGAATCCACCTTACAATGCAGGGGATGCAGGTTCGATCCCTGGTCAGGGAATTAAGATCCCACATGCCGCGGGGCAACTAAGCCCTTGTGCCGCAACTACTGAGCTCACGCGCATCAACTAGAGCCCACATGCCGCAAACTACAGAGCCCACAGGCCCTGGAGCCCATGCACCACAACTAGAGAGAGAAAACCTGCATGCCACAGCTAAAGAGAAGCCAGCGCACCACAACAAAAAAAAGTTCCTGCATGACTCAACGAAGATCCTGCATAGGCAGCCAAAAATAAATTAAATACATAGTAATTAATTAAAAAAATATTTTAACATATGTGATTGACAGGTTAATTGCCATAAATTACAAGGAATTCTACAAATCAATACCAAGTAATCAAACAAAATAAGGAAAAGGCAAAATTCATTTTAAAAAAATCCAAAGAAAAAGTGCAAACAACCACCAAACATATGAAAAGAAATTTCAGCTGACTATTAATGAAAGAAATGTGAATTCAAACAATGAGATATTTTTCTTGGAAAAAGATTAAAAGATTAAAGATTAAAAGATTAAAATCAGTGATGATCTTAATGATGGACCATTTTAGGAGATGGGAGTGTAAGTTAGTATAACTTTATCAAAAGAAATTTGAAACAATCTATTTATTTATTTATTTATTTATTTATTTATTTATTTATTTATTTAACATCTTTATTGGGGTATAATTGCTTTACAATGGTGTGTTAGTTTCTGCTTTATAACAAAGTGAATCAGTTATACATATACATATGTTCCCATATCTCTTCCCTCCCTCCCATCCTCTCTATCCCACCCCTCCAGGCGGTCACAAAGCACCGAGCCGATATCCCTGTGCCATGCAGCTTCTTCCCACGAGCTATCTACCTTACTATGTTTGTTAGTGTGTATATGTCCATGACTCTCTTTCGCCCTGTCACAGCTCACCCTTCCCCCTCCCCATATACTCAAGTCCGTTCTCCAGTAGATCTGTGTCTTTATTCCTGTCTTACCCCTAGGTTCTTCATGACATTTTTTTTCTTCTTAAATTCCATATATATGTTAGCATACGGTATTTGTCTTTTTCTTTCTGACTTACTTCACTCTGTATGACGGACTCTAGGTCTATCCACCTCATTACAAATATCTCAATTTCGTTTCTTTTTATGGCTGAGTAATAGTCCATTGTATATATGTGCCACATCTTCTTTATCCATTCATCCGATGATGGGCACTTAGGTTGTTTCCATCTTCTGGCTATTGTAAATAGAGCTGCGATGAACATTTTGGTACATGACTCATTTTGAATTTTGGTTTTCTCAGGGTATATGCCCAGTCGTGGGATTGCTGGGTCATATGGTAGTTCTATTTGTAGTTTTTTAAGGAACCTCCATACTGTTCTCCATAGTGGCTGAACCAATTCACATGCCCACCAGTAGCGCAAGAGTGTTCCCTTTTCTCCACAAGCTCTCCAGCATTTATTGTTTCTAGATTTTTTGATGATGGCCATTCTGACTGGTGTGAGATGATATCTCATTGTAGTTTTGATTTGCATTTCTCTAATGATTAATGATGTTGAGCATTCTTTCATGTGTTTGTTGGCAGTCTGTATATCTTCTTTGGAGAAATGTCTATTTAGGTCTTCTGCCCATTTTTGGATTGGGTTGTTTGTTCTTTTGTTTTTGAGCTGCATGAGCTGCTTGTAAATTTTGGAGATTAATCCTTTGTCAGTTGCTTCATTTGCAAATATTTTCTCCCATTCTGAGGGTTGTCTTTTGGTCTTGTTTATGGTTTCCTTTGCTGTGCAAAAGCTTTGAAGTTTCATTAGGTCCCATTTGTTTATTCTTGTTTTTATTTCCATTACTCTAGGAGGTGGATCAGAAAGGATCTTGCTGTGATTTATGTCATAGAGTGTTTTGCCTATGTTTTCCTCTAAGAGTTTGATAGTTTCTGGCCTTACATTTAAGTCTTTAATCCATTTTGAGCTTATTTTTGTGTATGGTGTTAGGGAGTGACCTAATCTCATACTTTTACATGTATCTGTCCAGTTTTCCCAACACCAATTATTGAAGAGGCTGTCCTTTCTCCACTGTACATTCCTGCCATCTTTATCAAAGATAAGGTGTCCATATGTGTGTGGGTTTATCTCTGGGCTTTCTATACTCTTCCATTGATCTATCTTTCTGTTTTTGTGCCAGTACCATACTGTCTTGATTACTGTAGCTTTGTAGTATAATTTGAAGTCAGGGAGCCTGATTCTTCCAGCTCCGTTTTTCGTTCTCAAGATTGCTTTTGCTCTTCGGGGGCTTTTGTGTTTCCATACAAATTGTGAAATTTTTTGTTCTAGTTCTGTGAAAATTGCCAGTGGTAGTTTGATAGGGATGGCATTGAATCTGTAGATTGCTTTGGGTAGTAGATTCATTTTCACAATGTTGATTCTTCCAATCCAAGAACATGGTATATCTCTCCATCTATTTGTATCATCTTTAATTTCTTTCATCAGTGCCTTATAATATTCTGCATACAGGTCTTTTGTCTCCTTAGGTATGTTTATTACTAGATATTTTTTTCTTTTTTGTTGCAATGGTAAATGGGAGTGTTTTCTTGATTTCATTTTCAGATTTTTCATCATTAGTGTATAGGAATGCCAGAGATTTCTGTGCATTAATTTTGTATCCTGCAACTTTACCAAACTCATTGATTAGCTCTAGTAGTTTTCTGGTAGCATCTTTAGGATTCTCTATGTATAGTATCATGTCATCTGCAAACAGTGACAGCTTTACTTCTTCTTTTCTGATTTGGATTCCTTTTATTTCCTTTTCTTCTCTGATTGCTGTGGCCAAAACTTCCAAAACTATGTTGAATAATAGTGGTGAGAGTGGGCAACCTTGTCTTGTTCCTGATCTTAGTGGAAATGCTTTCAGTTTTTCACCATTGAGGATGATGTTTGCTGCGGGTTTGTCATATATGGCCTTTATTACGTTGAGGAAAGTTCCCTCTATGCCTACTTTCTGCAGGGTTTTTATTATAAATTGGTGTTGAATTTTGTCAGAAGCTTTCTTTGCATCTATTGAGATTATCATATGGTTTTTCTCCTTCAATTTGTTAATATGGTTTATCACATTGATTGATTTGCATATAGTGAAGAATCCTTGCATTCCTGGAATAAACCCCATTTGATCATGGTGTATGATCCTTTTAATGTGCTGTTGGATTCTGTTTGCTAGTGTTTTGTTGAGGATTTTTGCATCTATGTTCATCAGTGATATTGACCTGTAGTTTTCTTACTTTGTGACATCCTTGTCTGGTTTTGGTATCAAGGTGGTGGTAGCCTCGTAGAAGGAATTTGGGAGTGTTCCTCCCTCTGCTATATTTTGGAAGAGTTTGAGAAGGATAGGTGTTAGCTCTTCTCTAAATGTTTGATAGAATTCGCCTGTGAAGCCATCTGGTCCTAGGCTTTTGTTTGTTGGAAGATTTTTAATCACAGTTTCAATTTCAGTGCTTGTGATTCGTCTGTTCATATTTTCTATTTCTTCCTTGTTCAGTCTTGGAAGGTTGTGCATTTCTAAGAATTTGTCCATTTCTTCCAGGTTGTCCATTTTTTTGGCATAGAGTTGCTTGTAGTAATCTCTCTTGATCTTTTTTATTTCTGCAGTGTCAGTTGTTACTTCTCCTTTTTCATTTCTAATTCTATTGATTTGAGTCTTCTCCTTTTTTTCTTGATGAGTCTGGCTAATGGTTTATCTATTTTGTTTATCTTCTCAAAGAACCAGCTTTTAGTTTTATTGATCTTTGCTATTGTTTCCTTCATTTCTTTTTTTATTTATTTCTGATCTGATTTTTATGATTTCTTTCCTTCTGCTAACTTTGGGGTTTTTTTGTTTTTCTTTCTCTAATTGCTTGAGGTGCAAGGTTAGGTTGTTTATTCGAGATGTTTCCTGCTTCTTAAGGTGGGCTTGTATTGCTATAAACTTCCCTCTTAGAACTGCTTTTGCTGCATCCCATAGGTTTTGGGTCATTTTGTCTCCATTGTCATTTGTTTCTAGGTATTTTTTGATTTCCTCTTTGATTTCTTCAGTGATCACTTCGTTATTAAGTAGTGTATTGTTTAGCCTCCATGTGTTTGTATTTTTTACAGGTCTTTTCCTGTAATTGATATCTAGTCTCATGGCGTTGTGGTCGGAAAAGATACTTGATACAATTTCAATATTCTTAAATTTACCAAGGCTTGATTTGTGACCCAAGATATGATGTATCCTGGAGAATGTTCCATGAGCACTTGAGAAAAATGTGTATCCTGTTGTTTTTGGATGGAGCGTCCTATAAATATCAAGTAAGTCCATCTTGTTTAATGTATCATTTAAAACTTGTGTTTCCTTATTTATTTTCATGTTGGATAATCTGTCCATTGGTGAAAGTGGGATGTTAAGTCCCTTACTATGAATGTGTTACTGTCGATTTTCCCTTTTATGGCTGTTAGTATTTGCCTTATGTATTGAGGTGCTCTTATGTTGGGTGCATTAATTTTTACAATTGTTATATCTTTGTCTTGAATCAATCCCTTGATCATTATGTACTGTCCTTCTTTGTCTCTTGTAATAGCCTTTATTTTAAAGTCTATTTTGTCTGATATGAGAATTGCTACCCCAGCTTTCTTTTGGTTTCCATTTGCATGCAATATCTTTTTCCATCCTCTTACTTTCAGTCTGTATGTGTCTCTAGGTCTGAAGTGGGTCTCTTGCAGACTGCATATATATTGGTCTTGTTTTTGTATCCATTCAGCCAATCTGTGTCTTTTGGTGGGAGCATTTAATCCATTTACATTTAAGGTAATTATCAATATGTATGTTCCTATTCCCATTTTCTAAATTGTTTTGGGTTCATTATTGTAGGTCTTTTCCTTGTCTTGTGTTTCTTACCTAGAGAAGTTCCTTTAGCATTTGTTGTAAAGCTGGTTTGGTGGTGCTGAATTCTCTTAGCTTTTGCTTGTCTGTAAAGGTTTTAATTTCCCCATCAAATCTGAATGAGATCCTTGCTTGTTAGAGTAATCTTGGTTGCAGGTTTTTCTCCTTCATCACTTTAAATATGTCCTGCCACTCCCTTCTGGCTTACAAAGTTTCTGCTGAAAGATCAGCTGTTAACCTTATGGGGATTCCCTTGTGTGTTATTTGTTGTTCTTCCCTTGCTGTTTTTAATATGCTTCTTTGTATTTAATTTTTGACAGTTTGATTAATATGTGTCTTTGCGTGTTTCTCCTTGGATTTATCCTGTATGGGACTCTCTGTGCTTCCTGGACTTGATTAACTCTTTCCTTTCCCATATTAGGGAAGTTTTCAACTGTAATCTCTTCAAATATTTTTTCAGTCCCTTTCTTTTTCTCTTCTTCTTCTGGAACCCCTATAATTCGAATGTTGGTGCATTTAATGTTGTCCCAGAGGTCTCTGAGACTGTCCTCAGTTCTTTTCATTCTTTTTTCTTTATTCTGCTCTGCAGTAGTTATTTCCACTATTTTATCTTCCAGGTCACTTATCTGTTCTTCTGCCTCAGTTATTCTGCTATTGATCCCATCTAGAGTATTTTTAATTTCATTTATTGTGTTGTTCATCGTTGCTTGTTTCATCTTTAGTTCTTCTAGGTCCTTGTTAAATGTTTCTTCTATTTTGTCTACTCTATTTCCAAGATTTTGGATCATCTTTACTATCATTATTCTGACTTCTTTTTCAGGTAGACTGCCAATTTCCTCTTCATTTGTTAGGTCTGGTGGGTTTTTATCTCGCTCCTTCATCTGCTGTGTGTTTTTCTGTCTTCTCATTTTGCTTATCTTACTGTGTTTGGGGTCTCCTTTTTGCTGGCTGCAGGTGCGTAGTTCCCGTTGTTTTTGGTGTCTGTCCCCAGTGGCTAATGTTGGTTCAGTGGGTTGTGTAGGCCTCCTGGTGGAGGGGACTAGTGCCTGTGTTCTGCTGGATGAAGCTGGATCTTGTCTTTCTGGTGGGCAGGTCCACATCTGGTGGTGTGTTTTGGGGTGTCTGTGGACTTATTATGATTTTAGGCAGTCTCTCTGCTAATGGGTGGGGTTGTGTTCCTGTTTTGCTAGTTGTTTGGCATAGGGTGTCCAGCACTGTAGCTTGCTGGTCATTGAGTGAAGCTCTGTGTTGGTGTTGAGATGGAGGTCTCTGGGAGATTTTCGCCATTTGATATTATGTGGAGCTGGGAGGTCTCTTGTTGACCAGTGTCCTGAAGTTGGCTCTCCCCCCTCAGAGGCAGAGCACTGACTCATGGCTGGAGCACCAAGAGCCTTTCATCCACCCAGCTCAGAATAAAAGGGAGAAAATGTAGAGAGAAAGAATTAGTAGAAGTAGGAAGAAAGAAAGAAAGAATGGAAGGAAGGAAGAAAGAAAGAAAGAAGAAAAGGAAAGAAGGAAGGAAAGAAAGGAGGGAGGGAGGGAGGGAGGGATGGTGGGAGGAAGGAAGGAGGGAAGGAAGGAAAAAAGAAATAAAGAAAGAAGATGAAGTAAAATAAAATAAAGTAAAATATAATAAAGTTATTAAATTAAAAATAATTATTAAGAAAAAAATTTTAAAAAAAAGGACGGATAGAACCTTAGGACAAATGGTGGAAGCAAAGCTATACAGACAAAAATCTCATACAGAAGCATATGCATACTCACTCACAAAAAGAGGAAAAGGGGAAAAAAATCATAAATCTTGCTCTCAAAGTCCACCTCCTCAATTTGGGATGATTTGTTGTCTAAAGGAGGGAAGGAAGGAAAGAAAGAAAGAGAGAAAGAAGATAAAGTCAAATAAAATAAAGTTATTAAAATTAATTATTAAGAAAAAATTAAAAAAAAAAAACACGGACGGATAGAACCCTAGGACAAATGGTGGAAGCAAAGCTATATGGACAAAATCTCACACAGAAGCATACACATACACACTCACAAAAAGAGGAAAAGGGGAAAAAATCATAAATCTTGCTCTCAAAGTTCACCTCCTCAATTTGGGATGATTCGTTGTCTATTCATGTATTCCACGGATGCAGGGTACATCAAGTTGATTGTGGAGCTTTAATCCGCTGCTTCTGCGGCTGCTGGGAGAGATTTCCCTTTCTCTTCTTTGTTCGCACGGAACCCAGGGCTCAGCTTTGGATTTGGCCCCGCCTGTGCGTGTAGGGTGCCGGAGGGCATCTATTCTTCACTCAGACAGGACGGGGTTAAAGGAGCCGCTGATTCGGGGGCTCTGGCTCACTCAGGCCAGGGGGAGGGAGGGGCATGGAGTGCGGGGTGAGCCTTTGGCGGCAGAGGCCGGCTGGACGTTGTAGCAGCCTGAGGCTCACTGTGCGTTCTCCCAAGGAAGTTGTCCCTGGATCCCGGGACCCTGGCGGTGGCGGGCTGCACAGGCTCCCCGGAAGGGGGGTGTGGATAGTGACCTGTGCTCGCACACAGGCTTCTTGGTGGCGGCAGCAGCAGCCTTAGCGTCTCCTGCCTGTCTCTGGAGTCCACGCTTTTAGCCACGGCTCACGCCGGTCTCTGGGGCTCCTTTAAGCAGCGATCTTAATCCCCTCTCCTCGCGCACCAGGAAACAAGAGAGGGAAGAAAAAGTCTCTTGCCTCTTCAGCAGCTCCAGACCTTTTCCCAGACTCCCTCCCGGCTAGCCATGGCGCAGTAACCCCCTGCAGGCTGTGTTCACGCCGCCAACCCCAGTCCTCTCTCTGCGCTCCGACCAAATCCCGAGCCTCAGCTCGCAGCCCCGCCCACCCCGGCGGGTGAGCAGACAAGCCTCTCGGGCTGGTGAGTGCTGGTCGGCACCGACCCTCTGTGCGAGAATCACGCCGCTTTGCCCTCCGCACCCCGGTTACTGCGCTCTCCTCTGTGGCTCCGAAGCTCCCCCGCTCCGCCACCCACAGTCTCCACCTGCGAAGGGGCTTCCTAGTGTGTGGAAACCTTTCCTCCTTCACAGCTCCCTCCCACTGGTGCAGGTCCCTTCACTATCCTTTTGTCCTTGTTTTTTCTTTTTTTCTTTTTCCCTACCCAGGTACGTGGGGAGTTTCTTGCCTTTTGGGAGGTCTGAGGTCCTCTGCCAGCATTCAGTAGGTGTTCTGTAGGAGTTGTTCCACGTGTAGATGTATTTCTGGTGTATCTGTGGGGAGGAAGGTGATCTCCGCGTCTTACTCTTCCGCCATCTTCCCCTCGTCCCTGTTTGCTAGCATTTTACACACAGTAGAATTTCTTTCAATATTGTAGTCAATCCTCTGAAATCCCTGGTGCTGATTTATCAACTAAGTTTACGTAGTGTTCTAAATCCTTTCTTATCATTTCAACAATCTTCACAGCATCTTTACCAGGAGTAGATTCCATCTGAAGAAGCCACTTTTTTTTGCTCATGCGTAAGAAGCAACTCCTCATCTGTTCAAGTTTTATCATGAGATTGTAGCAATTCAGTCACATTTTCAGGCTCCACTTCTATTTCTCTTGATGTTTCCACCACATCTGCAGTTCCTTCCTCCCTGAAAGTCTTGAACCCCTCAAAGTCATCCATGAAGGTTAGCATCCAACTTCTTCCTTCTGTTAGTGTTGATATTTTGACCTCTTCCCATGAATCATGAATGTTCTTAACGGCATCTAGAATAATGAATCCTTTCCAAAAGGTTTTTAATTTACGTTGTCCAGATCCATCAGAGGAGTTGCTATCTATGTCAGCTACAGCCTTATGAAATGTATTTCCTAAATAATAAGACTTAAAAGTTGAAATTACTCCTTGATCCATGGGCTGCAGAATGGATGTTGTGTTAGCAGGCATGAAAACAACCTTAATCTCATTGTACATCTCCATCAGAGTTTTTGGGTGACCAAGTACATTGTCAATGAGCAGTAACGATGAGCCCCAAAACAATTATAATAGTAACATCAAAGATCATTGATCACAAATCACCAAAAAAATACAATAATAATGAAAAAGTTGGAAATATTGCAAGAATTACCAAAATATGACAAAGAGACATGAAGTAAGCACATGCTGTTGGAAAAATGGTGCTGATAGACTTGGTTGACACAGTGTTGCCACAAACCTTCGATTTGTAGAGAACACAGTATCTACAGAGAGCAGTAAGGTGAAACATAATAAAATGAGGTATCCCTGTAATAGTAAATGATAAGAAAATCTTTGTTAAACTAAAATCTGTGGGTATTACACTTAGATTGCCTGTGATTGTTCAAAAGTAGGAAAAAATGTGGGGATACATTGTGATGTATTGCTCAAGTTGGTACTTAGATTGTAACCATATAATACTTATATCTTACAGTAAAGACCCACAGTCAAGAACAAATCACAACTATACAGCAATTTTCAGTAATTGAAAGGTCAGAATCTTTCATTTCATTTCAAAGTCAGAGCCCAAAACACCAAGACTGATAATTCCTGAAATTATTCTTTGGAATTCCAAGAGAAATACTATGTTTACATACTGTACATACAATAATTTACTAAAGTTAGTAATTTCCACTCTTTGTTCTCATAAGAGGTTAGGCTGAGCAAAGAGTCACCAATTTTATTATTTTATTGAATAGAAATTTAAAAAATGGAAATTGTTGCAGCAATTGCTGCTGTTATGAATTAAGCCAGCTCTTATTTTTAACAGACCCTCTAGATTTCTGAGCCACCTTCCTCATCTGGATACATCATACTCTCTCCCTGTCTTCTCTATCATAGCAGCTTTTGTTAACGAAGCAAACTTGGGTCCACTTGCCCAATGCACAGCAAAGCCAAGCTACTGATACCAGATTGCAGTGAAGGAAAGTATAGCATTAATTGCAAGGCAACCAATGTGAGGACAAGGAAGGAGAATGGGCAGCTCACGCTCAAAGGATCCAAACTCCTGGATGGCTTTCAGAGAAGGGTTTTTAAAGGCAACGTGAGGGAGAGGGTCGCAGGGTGACTGATCAACCCATGCACATTATTCATATTGGTTGACGGTGAGGTAACCCAGTGGTAGCTCAGGAGTCAACATCAACAACCTTCTGGTTCCAACTGGTCTGGGGTCTGTGTGCTGGTGTTTAGCATGCAGTTAATTTCTTCCACCTGGCAGGGGTTTCAGTATCTGCAAAACAACTCAAGGTTAGGGTTCAGGATATTCTCTATAGCCCTTGAGGGGAAACGAAAGGTCCTTGACTTTGTTTTATGGCTAAACTATTATTATTTTGTCTTGCTTGACTATTTTCCTTTGTTTCTCCATTTTGTCACTTCTCTGATTAAATTTGCTCTTTGGAACTCAGGGAAGGCCTAGGATGCTGAAGATTTTTTACAAACAAGAGGCAGGGGACACCAGTGAGAGGTGTCTGTCCCTGGGAAGACCCCTCAGGGTCCTGCTCGTTTTCATTTCTCATAGTGGAAACACAAGATAGTGTTTGGGAGTGGTAGGAAATGAGACCAGAGGGGCAAGGCTGGACCAAGTCTTGAGGCTGAAGGATCTAACCATGCTGAGGAGCTTGGACTTTATAGTGAGAGTTTATGTTTTGGAAAAGAAAAGGAGGAGAAGAAAAAGAAGAGAAGGGGAAGAAGAGAAAAGGGATTCTTGTTTGTCTGATAATGCATTCTAAGTGCTATCCAATTTCTCTTCCTCTTTTGGCTGCCAAACTTCTCAAATGAGTCCTCTATACTGAGACCTATATAATAGGATGTCAAAGTAGGATAGTTGCTATTTTCTCAGCTTTAGGTGAGGCTCTAAACTTGAGAACAAAATGTTTTATTATCCACAAATTATAAAAAGAGGTGACTAGAAAGAGACAGCCTAAAAATTAATCAGGTAAATTCATCCTTAGCCTACATTGAAGATACTTTAAGGAGAGGCTTGAAAATTAATAGAAATGGGTGAGTAGAACTTCCTTAGTGAGAGAATCATGAGAGAATGAATATACAAATGAACAGTGACTAGATCATATATGTCAAAAGAACTCTCACCCACATCCTCTGAAGCAACCAGCCAGGAAAGCCAAACTACAAACTCTGTAGCAATCAGCCAGAACAGTTAGGACTTGATCCGTGACTGCCAGCTTCCTAATTTTTGACCTTACTTCCAACTCAGAACCAGCCGGAAAAAAAAAAAAAGCCAAATATGCTCCTCAAACCCATCACATAAGTTGCTCCGCTTCTAGTTAGAGCTCCTCTGACTTCCCCACACCAACAATCTCCAATCAGAGGAAACCTGAAGGCATTCCTCTCTCTATACTCTGGAGCTTTCCTACTCCCCTGCCTGCCTTTGATTCTCTGCTAAATGCAAGTGCTGGTGATGACTTCCTTATTACAAAAGGCTCTGAACAAATAGCCTCAGTTCTCATTAAGGTGGTCTTTATTGATTTTCAGAGTGCTACAGCATTTCTCCTCCCCTCTGCCTGGGCGACAGGACAGTGGCACTTCCCCCTTACCGATAGCCAAAGACTCAGGGACCAATATGCTATTCAGTTCCAGCAAATGTCTAAAGGGGAGGTTGGTTGAAGGGACCTGTGATGGCTGAAGAAAAACGGCACAGCTATGATGGCACAATTTGGTAGGGCAGGGATGTATGCAAATATCACATAGACCAAGTGTGGATCACTTAGGCTATCTTGAAAAGGACCCTCCCAAGATGACTTCCTGGGAAAGTGAGTTGACCCCAACAGAAGGTCTCTTAAAAACCCACAAAAGCACCCAGTGAGAGAAATCATCAACTTTTTGGTGGACCAATGGCAAAAACCATACAAGCGAAATAACAGTTTCTGTCTTTATTTCTTTTCCCTCCCGCAATACCATATTTAGAAAATCCGTGGGTAGAATAGTGAGTAGGAGAGGAAGTAATGAAATTTTCTTTTACCCTCAAATTTGATTATTTCAAATAGTATTTTTATTGGAATATTATTTCTTTATGCCAACACTTATTTTTGTTTTGCTGAGGCTTTTGAAAGAGTTGCTGAGAAAACTACCCTGCATCTCCTCTGCCGTGGGCCATGACACTCTTCTTGGCTAAATTATGAGTAAAGAAGTTTTCTATAAAATATTAAAAGCTTAATAGTAGAGATAAATTTGACCAATCTGCTTTCTCCCATTGTGTTGTTCTAATGCAATGCATTGTGAATTTGCTTTGAGGAGACCACAAATTAACTTGCAATTTTGAACAAAGCCCTGTGATTGCTCATCAGGCCACTGTTATACCCACCCATTAACCTCTACTGACTCCAGAAGAGAGAGGAGAAAAAAACAAAACAAAACAAAAAACTTCACTGGCGTTCCATCGGGAACTTTAGATCAGGGAGCCCTACAGTGCTTCTCATCTCACTGACCTGACATCACCACCCCAAAGACAGGCCTCTCTGCACTTCTTCCTGAATTCATCCCCCCATTCTTGTCTTTCCAACCACTCAGTGGGCTGTGAATAAGAGCCGTGGTAAAGAGTAGGAAATGCTGCTACCCCTAGGGGAGGGGTTTCTATTTTCCATAGAGTAATCAGGGGTGGCCTCGCTGGAAAGGTGATAATTGAACAGAAAACTTCAAGAATTCAGAGAATAAGCCATGTGGATGGGGGCGGGGTGGGGAGGATGATAACATTTAAGTCAGAGCAAGGGAGAAGGATATGAGGACATGGGCTTGAGGATTCTAGCAATAGCAATGGACAAACATCACTGGAATGAAGTAAGTGAGACAGGAATTATGAAGAAAAAGAGCTAATGAAGTAAGAGGTAGTGTGTATGTGTGTATGGGGGTGGTAGGATTGTATCATGTAGGGCTTTGTAGGACATTGCGAGAACTTTGGCTTTTATTCTGTGTGAGATGAGAAGCCAGTGGAGGATGTTGAACAGAGGAGTGATTTCTCTTCTCTTGTTCAAGGAGAAAGGATGACTCTTGCTGTTCTCCTGATAGAGGAGTAGTGGTAGGTAAGGACTGATGAAAAGGAGACTATTATAACAATAGAGCAAGAACTGGGTGGTGGCTGGTTCAGGGTAGGTAGTGACAAGGAGTTGAATTATGCATATATGTTGATACAAGCAGTAGGATTTGCTGGAGGATTGAATATGGGGAATGGGAGGGAAAAAAAGGAATCAAAGATGATTCCAAAGTATTGTCTTAGGCAACTGGTGGGCCACTTACTGAGAAAGAACTGAGAACACGTGGGGGGTGAAGTAGGAGTCAGTAGTTGGCAGTCCATATGGGGGGTAGAAACAAAGATCTAACATTCACAATAAGGAGGTAGACACTGCCCAAAGGTTCAGGAAGGATCCATAGGGTACAAGCTTTTAAGCTATGCTTTAATATATGGATGAGGTTTTCACAGAGGAGAAAGAAAGAAGAGTATCCTGTTTCTTAAGCCAGAAAAGCCATGGGAAAGCATGGGCCATTATTTGAAATCGTGATCATTGTGGTTTGGTTGCAACATATGATACACGTAGGAAATTGCAGAGATAGTTTTGAGAAAGCGGGATGGAGCAAGATGGTGATGGCCTTGCATGCTTAGTTTAGGAGTTTGGACCTGACTTGCTAGGCAACTGGGATATGCTGCAGAATTTTAAGCAAAGGAGGGAAATTATAATATTAATCTCCACTTTAAGATGTCAGTGGAATGTGGGATGGATTGGGGGGCGGGCAGGTAAGGGAATGGAGTTGAAAGCAGGAAAGTAATGAAGCCGTTGTGATGGACAGTTTCTATTTGCCCTTCCAGGTTCACTCTCTATCCTTCTTCAACCTGCATTGTGCCCCTGGAGTCTGACTGTTACAGACTATTTATATAGGTTACCTTTACCCTCTAATTTATGATTAATTTGTCCAATAGGAAACACAGCAGGAGAAAAGAGAGCAGGTGTAGAGTGAGGCCAGAGTGACTGTTATCCTGAGTCACTCACTCCCTGCCATGCGTGTCTGCTTGAAGACACAGCTCCTGTCAGGAGGCCCTATTCTACAGCAACCTGGGGTCCAAAAACTGCTCTCTTCCTTTTTAAAAATTTTATTGAAATATAGTTGATTTACAATGTTGTGTTAGTTTCAGGTGTACAGAAGAGTGATTCAGTTATACATACATATGTACAAATATACTGTTCTTTTTCAGATTCTTTTGCATTATAGGTTATTACAAGATATTGAATATCATTCCCTGTGCTATACAGTAGGACCTTGTTGGTCATCTATTTTATATATGGTGATGTGTATATTTTAATCCCCAACTCCTAATTTATCCCTCCCCCCACACCTTTCCCCTTTGGTAACCATAAGGTTGTTTTCTAAGTCTGTGAGTCTATTTCTGTTTTGTAAATAAGTTCATATGTGTCATTTTTTAAGATTCCACATATGATATTTGTCTTTCTCTGTCTGACTTACTTCACTCAGTATGATAATCTCTAGGTCCATCCATGCTGCTGCAAATGGCATTATTTCATTCTTCTTTATGGCTGAGTAATATTCTGTTGTGTATATATACCACCTCTTCTTTATCCATTCATCTGTCTGTGGCTCTCTTCCTTGACTCCTTAGGCCTAGAGACCAAACAGGTTTCTTTGCAGTTGGTAAATGTGTTATAATGTTCCTTAACCCTGCTCACACTCTTGTAAAAAGTCCCTTCACCAAACTGTCCTTAGTAACCCTATTCAAGCCTGCCATTCATTTGCCACTAAAACTGTATCTGTGTGCCACAGAAAAAACTCCAATCATGGTATTTAAAACTTGGTATTTTACTTTTTTTTAAAATGACATCCAGGGCTAGTGTGGTACTTTTGTGGTCATGCTGTATCTTAGATTGTATAATTCTTCACCACACTAACACTGGGTACTACATGGCTGTGGGAACACTGCCCATCACTCCCACTCTACATCCTACAGGCAGCAGGAAGGAGAAAAAAAGGGGTCCACTTCCCAACAACTTCAAGAAGTCTTACAGGAAGTCTCCTTCAACGCTTTTGTTTCCATCTCTTTGGCCAAACTTCATCACGTGGCTCTGCCTACCTACAAGTGAGACCAGGAAATGATTTTTCTAGCTGAGCATGTTGCAGCTTTGAATAAATTTGGAGTTTTGTCATTAAGAAAGAAGTAGAAAATGGTATTGTATAGGTAATTACAAGCCTCAATTCTGGTTAAATAATCCAAAAAATTGAATAGGTAACAAGGGCCAGAGAATGTGTTGAGGGAAAGGTGAAGTAGTGATGGATACTGTGAAAGATGTACAAGATATTAATGTTGGAATGGCCCTGATTAACATCCTCTTTATTTGACAATATTTTACTTAAGCCCTTTGATCTAATAAAATATTATTTATCTGAATACACAACTCTCTAAAATCTTCTTGTTGACGCCTTTTATAGAGTATAACCAAGAAAAAAGAAATGGACTTAAGTCTGAAGAGAAATGACTAGAAAACAAAAGAATATTGGCAATTTCCATTTCTACAACTTTGGTAATGTTAAATGATTCTGGAGCCATACCAAAGGATACAATGGCAGAATTTCCATTGACCTAAATAACCTCCTGAAAATAAAGTGGTCACAGAATTAAAACTTTTGAATTATGATCATCACACACATACTTTTTGCAAAGCATGCCACTCAAAAGGAGCAAAGTTCAGTGTTACTGATAAACATGAACAACTGTTGATGTGTTAAAGGTCTAAACCTGTGGGACATAAGCTTCCTTGATGAGCCGACTCTTAGGAAAAGTAATAACTTAATTTTGTTTCTCAAACTTTAATTAACACACAACATGTTCCAGGATCTTATGTTTTTTTATTAGTCTGTAGAAAGTACAGAAGAACTATATTTCTTCTCTCTCTGAGAGTTTATATTCCTTGAGATATGAAACTGTACCTCTGAAAGCTGTGTGCATTTTATGTACAATATACTTGCAGATATTTGCAACACATTTTTCTTTCCAAAGCCCTCATGGCTGAGTTAGTCACTAACAGAACGTTGCTCTGAATGTCATTATATAGAAAACAATTCCCACCTTTAAATACATTGTAATTTATGCAGTTGTTCTTGATTTCCAAACTAAGAAACAAATTTAGAACTATGTGAAAAATGTAAACTGAATTTTTCATTGAAATGTATATGTTAACACCATCATGGTGACCATCTTTTTGAATGAAGTGATAAACATATATTCTGATTTAGTCCAGCAAGTGCTAGATTTGGTATTGGGAATCTTACATCTGTTCTTCCCAAGGAAACTCACTGTCTCTTAATTTTTATCACCATTAACTTGTAATTTGCTAAATATAAGCTAGTCACATTGTGCTTCATTTGTAAAAAAATAATTAGCATTCTAGGGTGGGGGGAAGGGATAGTTAGGGAGTTTGGGATTGACATGTACCCACTGCTATATTTAAGATGGATAACCAGCGAGGATCTACCATATAGCACAGGGAGCTCTGCTCAATGTTATGTGGCACCCTGGATGCGAGGGGAGTTTGGGGGAGAATAGATACATATATATGCATGGCTGAGTCATTTTGCTGTGCACCTGAAACTATCACAACATTGATAATTGGCTATACTCCAATATAAAAAAGTTTAAAAAAATTAACATTCTAGTTTGTCTTCCCTTTGCTATCCATCATGCTCTGTGGAGCCATTAGAAAATATACATTTATGAAACACGTCATGGCTTGTAAACCTAGAATTCTGTTTGTAATTCAATTCCCTCTCCACAGTTTACCTTGTTTTATTTATTTAACCAATATTTACCAGATTCAAAATTTTTTAAGACGTTTCCTAACTAGCCATGTCAGTCTCTGTGCTAGGAGCTAGGTGTTTAACCTTGAGCTTTATGTATTGATTAGCTCTCTATAAATTTGTGGTTGATTATATGTCTTTTGATGCCCAGGAGTTTTGTCTATGGAGAGGAACAACCAAAAGTATTTTTACTTCATTTGATTTTCAGCTTACTAAATTCATAATTTTACTTACTAGACTCGTATAGTCATATTGATGGTAAATTTGGTTAACTAAATTTACTTTAAAAAGATAAACATCAATTACATGTTAAGCATGACTGAACACCTTAAACAGAAAATAGAATATGTATAAATACAAGAATTATACAACTTATTATTACATATACCTTTACAAGTATTCTAAAATAGTAACATTATAAGGTTGGTTAACATCTTCAATATTCCTAGTGTTGTTGTATAATATTTTTACTCTACTTAATTTGATATCTGCCTAAGGTTTTAGTAATACTATGTTTAAATAGTGTTTCCAGGGGTGATAAATCTTTCCTGATTAAAAAAAGAAAAAAGACTTTTCCTAACTAGCCATGGTCACAGGATCTAGGTTATCAATCAGTTGATTATTGGATGGAGATTTTGGATATAGAATTTAGCTGTTTCTCTCAAGCAGATTAAAAATGAAGATAATTACTATCAAGCTATTTCCTTTTATGGTTAAGTTTTGCAACCATTTGTATTTTAATAAATGATGTATTTTGAAAGTTAGTAATTTCATCTATGTCTTGTCATCATAATATATTGACCTGGTCTGTTAGCATTATTACAACATTTTTTATTCCTTAACTAGTATCTTATTATCATTTGTAGAACCACATAACAGTTTCATCTCTTAAGAGATGCAAGAACAGGAACATACATTTCTCTTTAAGACATTTTGCTAATTCAAATACTTTTGAACACTCCTACTTTGTTATAATGTGCTCGTTACTATTAGAACAATTTTCTACTTGATATTACATGTGGCTATGAGGGTTGATTAGTTCTCCCTGTTATTGATACAATACCTTTTATGGACCATGTAAAAAGTGTCAAACTCTTTGCTAAAGTGATTGTACCATTTTACATTTCCTGCAGCAATGTATGAGAATTTAACTCACATCCTCTCCAATACTTAAAGTTGTCAGACTTTTTAATTTTAGCCATTTACTGGGTATTGTAGTGGTACTTAATTGTGGTTTTCATTTCCATTTTCCTGATGACTAATGACATTAAGCATCTTTTCATGTGTTCATTAGTTATTTGTATATCTTCTTTTTTAAAGTATTTGTCCATGTTTATTGGGTTGTTGTTCAATTTACTATTAATAAGTTGCAAATGTTCTTTATTTCAAATTCACATCTTTGTCAAATACATGTAACATGAATATATTCTTCACTGTGGCTTACCTTTTCATTCTCTTGACAGTGTTTATCAAAGAGCCAACATTTTTTTTGTGTGAACACCAATTAATCAATTTTTGTGACTCATGACATCCCAGAGTAAACAACATTTGTTCCTATGTTTTCCACTAAAATTTTAAGTTTTATTTCTTAAGTTTAAGTGTATGTTTAAGTCTAATTTTAACATTTGGTATGAAGTAAGGGTCCAGGCTCTTTTTTTTTTCATATGTATATCCAACTGTTTGGGCACCATTTTTTAAAAGACTGTTCTTTCCCCATTCAATTACCTTAATACCTTTGTTGAAAAACAAATTGTCATATATATGTGGGTCTATTTCTGAACTTTCCATTCTGTTCCATTGATCTGTGTGTCTATTCTTTCACCAATAGCTCACCCTTGGTTAACTTTTTTTATAATAAATCTTAGTCCTCTAACTTTGTTCTTTTACAAAATTACTTGATTATTCTAGGTCCTTTGCATTTCCATACAGATTTTATAATCAGTGTGTCAGTTACTGCCAAAACAACATGTTGGGATTTGATTTGGATTAGTTTAATCTATAAATTAATCTAGATACTGGGAGAATTGCCATTTTAACAGTGTTGGATCTTCCAACAAATGAACATCATATATTCCTCCATTTATTCAGGTCTTTTAAAATTTGTCTCTGCAATGTTCTGTGGTTTTCAGTAAACATATATGCAAGCACATATTTTGTTATATTTATTCCCTAAAAATTTCATGGTTTTTGATACTATTGTAATAGAAATATTTTATGATTTATATTTCCAATTGTTTGTTGTCAATATATAGAAATGTAATTGATTTATTTCATGTTAGCTCTGATTTGGGGACCTTGCTAAAGTCACTTATTAGCAAGTAATTTTTTTTTTAGATTCTTTAAGATTTTGTATGTAGATGATCAGTTTTCTAATAAATAGAGTTTTTATTTCTTTCTTTGCAATCTCTGTGGTCTTGCTTAATGCACTGGCTAGGATCTCCAGTAAATGTTGAAAAGGAGTAGAGAGGGACTTCCCTGGTGGTCCAGTGGTTAAGACTCTGTGCTCCCAACGCAGGGGGCCCCGGGGGTCAATCCCTGGTCAGAGAACTAGATCCCGCATGCCGAGCTAAAGATCCCACGAGCCGCAACTAAGACCTGGTGCATCCAAATAAATAAATAAATTTTTTTTTTAAAAGAAAGAAAGAAAAGGAGTAGAGAAAGTGGAGACATTCTTGTCATGTTCCTGATCTTCAAGGGAAAGTGTTGAATCTTCATTGATGCCCTTTATCAGGTTGAGAAAGTTTCCTCAGCTCAGTGAGATCTCTGCTTTGCTTGCGATCCCTCTATCAGTACAACCAAGTGGAATGTCTTCAGGCAAAAATCCAGGTAATTGTAGGGCTCATCTCATTTGTTTCTCTTTTATATCAGAGATAATAGTTCCACTGTTCCTGTTATCCCATGTCTGAAAACACTTTTTCTTATATTTTATCCAGTTTTCTAGTTATTTATTGTGGGCTGGCAAATCTGGTCTGGGTTATTACATTATGGTCCCATATTCAGAGGAAATAGATAAACATCCATATATTAATACTCTCTGTTTATTTAAATCAATAAAATTGAAAACAGCTCTGTATATTCATAATTTTTGTTGTGACTTTTATTATACACTTCAATTAATTTTTTAATTTTTTGTTTTTTAAATTTTTTATAGAAGTATAGTTGATTTACAATATTATATTAGTTTTGGGTATACAGCATAGTGATTCAATATTTTTATAGATTATATACCATTTAAAGTTATAAAATAATGGCTATATTTCCCTATGCTATACAGTATAAGTATATCCTTGTTGCTTATCTATTTTATACATAGTCGTTTGTATCTCTTAGTCCCCTACCCCTATCTTGACCCTCCCTTCCTTCTCTCTCCCCACTTGTATCCACTAGATTGTTTTCTATATTTGTGAGTCTGTTTCTGTTTTG
Organism: Aethalodelphis obliquidens; assembly: GCF_003676395.1. NCBI lineage: Eukaryota > Metazoa > Chordata > Mammalia > Artiodactyla > Delphinidae > Aethalodelphis > Aethalodelphis obliquidens. Next base: position 42,154,029 of record NW_020837950.1, on the reverse strand, counting down.
TTATATGCATTAATTTGTTTTACCTTTAGATTCCACATATAAGTGATAACATACAGTATTTGTCTTTCTCTGTCTGACTTATTTCACTAAGGAAAATACTCTCTAGGTCCATCCACGTTGTTGCAAATGACAGAATTTCATTCTTTTTAATGGCTGAGTAATATTCCATTACGTGTGTGTGTGTGTGTGTGTGTGTGTGTGTGTGTGTGTGTGTGTAGCACATCTTCTTTATCCACAAATCTGTTGATGGACACTTGTGTTGCTTCTATGTCTTGGCTGTTGTAAACTATGCTGCTATGAACATTGGGGTTCATGTATCTTTTTGCATTAGTGTTTTCAATTTTTTTTCCAGATATATAGCCAGGAATGGAATTTCTAGATAATATGGTAGTTTTAGTTTTTTGAGAAATCTCCATACTGTTTTCCATAGTGGCTGCACCAGTTTACATTCCCACCAACTATATACAAGGGTTCCTTTTTTCTATATCCTTGTCAACATTTGTTATTTGTAGACTTTTTATGATGGCCATTCTGACTCGTGGGAGGTGATATCTCATTGTGATTTTGATTTGCATTTCTCTAATAATTAGTGATGTTGAGCATCCTTTCATGAGCCTGCACTTCAATTAATTTTTAACTTTTGAATATCTATTCAATTTATCTATAATAAATTGAAGGCTTTTGAGTAACTCAATCTCTTCAGTTAAAAATAATCCTACAATGCATAGAACAACCCCTTTGTAAACACAAAGAATTAAATTCCAGGAAGTTCTGGGTTATCCTACTGATGGGCTGACTAGGCTTCGGTAACATTGGAGAAAGTCCTCAGAAAGAAAAGCCAAGAGACCAGAATCCTGAGATAGAAAGCTGTTAGTTTATAGGAAAAGCGTCCCATATAGCTTGTTAGCCCAATGGTTCTGTCTCAATAGCTTCCTCTAAAGTCGAACTTCCATGCAGCTTGGGACTGTGTCTTCTTCTTGTCTGGATTTCAGCAGATCTAAGCACAGTGCTTTACACACTGTAGTGCCCAGTACTTTTTACTGAATGAAATTGCAAAACTTTATAATGCATAGTAAAGCATCATTTTACAAGAAAACAAATTTTAAATGAATTGCATAATCAAATTTTCCCTTTTGGTAATTTAGATCATGAAAATTAATATTTTCAGTCAGTCATCCATATAACATTTACTGGGCACTTCCTATAGGGCAACAGATATTTGTCCATTATGACAGAAGTTGCCTCAAAGTATCTATTCTCCCCTTCTTTTTGGCAATAGAACCCTGTAATTTTTGCTTGCACCTTGTTATTTAGCTAAAAGACTGTATTTCAGTCTCCTTTGCATCTAGGTATGTTAATTTGACTTAGTTCTGGCCTATAAAATCTCAGCAGAGATTCTGTGGAAATTCTAGGAAGTCTCCTTAAAAGAGAGAGCATGTACCATTCTTCCTTTTATTCCCCAGTCTTCTTCCTGTCTTTGATGCAGAAGCTCTCCTAGCAATTTTAGGCCATTAACACAAGGGTCATATCCTGAGGATGGTAGAGTCATGCACGGGAAAGAGCCTAATGACCGCAGAGAATCACTAAACGATTAGTGTGAATTGCCTGACTCTAGACTGCATTTACTGAAGAAAGTAAAATTCACTTTTGATTAAGCCATTGTTATTTGAGTTTTTCTATTATATGCATATGAATCAAATTGCAGCCAATTCAATTTGAAAAAAATATTTGAATATTCTACCTTTGCTGATCTTTTATGAGACTGTATTAATCTGATTTTTCACTGTGATAGTACTGTATAACAGATAGCCCTCAATATCTCAGTGGCTTAAAACAGCAAAGACTTTTCTTGCTTATGAGTTGGCATGTGGGCTGCTGTTCATCTGATCTTGGACATGATGATGTTTGGCTGGGCTTGCCTGGACTCTAGACTCCAGCTGTGCTCCACATGCTGTCATCATCTGGGTCCAGTGGCTGCCTATTTCTAACGATGCAATGGCAGAAGTGCAAGAGGATAAACCAAATCAGGCAAACACATTTAAAGTTTAAGCTAATATTTTATTGGCAAGTCACATAGCCAAGCTCAACGTCAATGTGATGGAAGAATATACTTCCACCTACTCTACTGAGAGGAATTACAATGACACCTGGTCATGTTGTGTGGATGAATAACTTTTCAACAGGAAGAGAGTAAAGAATCTGTTATGGAGAACTTGGAAAAGTTATAGAGATCTTAGAAAGGTTACTTTGACCTCTCTGTGTCTCAGTTTTTTCATTTGTGAAACAAAGTGTCAGGTTAGATGACCTATACCCTTTAGTTTTAAAGGTTTGTGGCCATAATTCTAGATCATCTTGTTTTCTTCTTGGTTCTTGGGAGACAGAGATATACCAAAGCATAATACTAAAGAAGACTTTTTATTTAAGTATAGATTAGGGTTATTGAACTTTAATATAAATGAAGGAACATAAAGCAGATATCAGCAGGTATATCAGGGATTTTTCTCCGTGAAATATTTCATTCTCTTCATCTCATCCTACCCTTAAAATAATAAAGGGCAGGGCTTCCCTGGTGGCGCAGTGGTTGAGAATACGCCTGCCTATGCAGGGGATGCGAGTTCATGCTCCGGTCTGGGAAGATCCCACATGCCGTGGAGCGGCTGGGCCCGTGAGCCATGGCCGCTGAGCCTGCGCGTCCAGAGCCTGTGCTCCGCAACAGGAGAGGCCACAACAGTGAGAGGCCCGCATACCACAAAAATAATAATAATAATAAAGGGCACAGTCCATATAAATGTTCAGATTCAGATGGTAAAATTTTGTTATCAGAAGGTCATTAACATCACGTATCTTGATGACCATATCTGGCTTGAGGGTATGGATATGCTGAGAATCTTCTAAATTGGGACCAGGAGTGGAAGTCCATAGGGAGGAGGAATCATAGCCTTTCTATGTTTTCTTTTTTGCTCACTGCCCAATACAGAAGACTCTTTTCCTTTTTGAAATGACTGTTTAAAGAGTACTTAGTTCAGTTAAATCGTAACAATAAGCTGGAAAGAATTGATGACGTCTGAGCACAAATTAGCCCCAAAGTCATTCCCCAATGATTATGAATATTTTTTCTAATATTTAATATTCTACTTTAACAGAAATTCTTAATGCAAAGACCACAGACACTTAGGTCAGTGAACAACCTAAAGTTTTAAGCAAATTTATATATATTGTGCACTTGGTGGGGGAAAGGGTCTATAGCTTTCATCAGATTCTGAAATGGGTCTGTGACTCAAAAAGGACTGACCCCCATTGACACTAAAACAAGCCATAGACACCCCTGATTTCTCTCCTTTGGGCTTCTTTCTGGCATTAAGAATCATATATGGTCTTAAAATATTAAATTCATTCATCGCTAAATTTTTGTTGAGTCTGCTATGTGTCAGACTGTTCGAAGCACCAAGAAGCTGGTGCCTAAATGTCTCCTCTGGGGATAGCAAGCCTTACAGCAAAGCGGCTGGTTTCAGTAACATGGGGAGATGCTGAAAGTTGCATGTCAAGTTTTTGATCTCCCATCAACAGAAAGGAGAAAATAGCATTATAAATGTGCAAAAAGTTGAGAGACTCCTGCAGAGAAACACAAGACAAGGTTTTATGGAACATTGTTTGGAAAAATCAGTCTCATTTGGAGCAACAGTATTAATCACTTGTGAACTCTGGCTACTTACTCAGCCCTAAGTAGTCAGAATGAAGAGATCTGATTTTTATAAATATTGGTGGCTCCCCCTCCCTGCCTCTAGAAGTCTCCTGATTAGCAGAAATCAATGAGGGAGATAACATTCCTGGCTTTCAGACTGCAAAATCAAAGCAGAGCTGTTGGAAGGCACCGACCAGTTCATATTTGTGGAACTACATTTGATACAGACGTAATTCTATCCCTACCTCTCTCCACCTCCCTCATCCTCTACCCCCTTCTACAAAATAAGTCCACATCCCCACAAGCAGAGTTGCAGAGACTGGGGACAAATAATTTCCTTTATCCTTGGTCAGTAGGCTCCTCAGACAGGCTTAGGGCTCTGGAAAGAGAATATAAACATTTATTTTCTTCCCACAGACATTCCTGGCTGAGAAACAAAAATCGAAAGATTGCTCAGATCTCTGAGGAGAAAAATGCATATCTATTAGTTTTGTTTTGGGTGATGGTTGGTGTCTTGGTGCTTTTGGGCTGCCGTAGCAAAATACCACAGACTGGGTGGCTTACAAACAACAGATATTTATCTCTCACCGTTCTGGAGGCTGGAAGTCCAAGATCAAGGCGCAGCAGGGTTGGGTTCTGGTGACAGCCCTCTTCCTGGTTCATAGCCAGTGCCTTCTCACTGTGTCCTCACATGGTGGGAGGGGATAGGGAGCTCTCTGGAGTCTTTTTTTATTAGGGCATTAATCCCATTCATGAGGGCTCCACACGCATGACCTAATCACCTCCCAAAGCCCCCACTTCCTAATATCATCACATCAGGCATTAGGATTTCAACATCTGAATTTAGGGGAGACACAAAAATTCAGATCACAGTGAACAAAAACTTTTGGAAGAGTGCACATCATCTTGAGAACCCTTCCAAGAAATTAAAGTCCCTGAACAATGAAGTGGTGAAAGGGCTGAAATGAAGAATGACTTCAACATTATTAAGGGGAAAACCTCAGAAGGCAAATCATTCTCCTCTTCTGAAACAAGTTGCTGATTATAGACAGAGGACCTTAGGATTCATGTTAGATTAGGCAGTGCAGGTGGTCAGATATGTGAGTGCGGTCCCTGACTTCACTAAGGCTAATAGGTGTGACAGGGGAAAACATGTGGGGTTCTGAACACTCTGAACCTTGACACTGCTTGTTTGACTCAATGACAGCCACTTGCTTTCTAGGAAGTCAGGACTCGATTGCAAGTGACAGAAATGTAACTAAAGCTAAAGTAATAAAGAGGACGTGTTGGCAGGGTACTGATTAAGCTCCCAAAGCCAATATAAGATGAACAACCACCTCTTGGAAAGTCGGGGATTAGAGGAGCTCTAGGAATTTCAATAACTGGAACAAAGGGCTCCATCTGTGCCTCTCGCTGTTTCTGCTGCTCATGTTTGCGGACATGTTTCTTCATATTGTGGAGTGGTGGGGTATGACCCTGGACTCGTATATTTATTACTTACTGCTCCAGTTTTGTTTTGTTTTGTTTTGTTTTGTTTTTTGCGGTACGCGGGCCTCTCACTGTTGTGGCCTCTCCCGTTGTGGATCACAGGCTCCGGATGCGCAGGCTCAGCGGCCATGGCTCACGGGCCCAGCCGCTCCGCGGCACGTGGGATCTTCCCGGATCGGGGCACGAACCCGTGTCCCCTGCATCGGCAGGCGGACTCCCAACCAGTGCGCCACCAGGGAAGCCCACTGCTCCAGTTTTAACAATGTCAGGGAAGGACTCTGACTGGCCTGCTTGAGTCATGAGCCCATGTTTGGCTTCTTGTAACCCTGGAGACAAGATCACATAACTTGCATTGGACCATATGCTAGAGTGAGAGGGGGGACAGAAGAATCAGTCCCCCAGAGAAAAGGAGCATCAGACACTGACGACTGGGAAGATCATTGTGAACCAGATAATCACCCCAATTAGTGTCTACTCCATCTATTTCCTGAAGATCCTCTATAAGTTTCTCTGACTGGAAGAAACTTACCGTTCCATGCTGACATAATTCTAATAGGAAAGAAGGGCAGAAAAATCTTTCAAGGTTCTAAATGAACAGCTGAAGATATAATCCCTACAAAACCTGAGTTTCAGACTATCCCCAAATTGGCTGTCAGAGAAAAGTCCTATCCAACTCATAGTGAAAGGAGAAGGGCAGAAAAGTTGGATCCTGGGTCACCAAAGTTCTGAATATTACATTATCTTCTCTTCACCCACCTCTTGGAGAGAACTAGACAAGGTGACCAAGATTTCCTCAGGGGAAGGTGATATTTAAAAACTGCTTGTTATTTATAACATCTGTTTTTCTAAGAGGGGATAGGAGTGAAGTCTGCTAATTTGAAGATCTTTTGTTTACTTGCTACTGTTTGGAGTATAGAAGTTTATCACTTGGGAATTTTCCCCACAATTTTTTAAGTTGGAAAAAGGGCAAGTTTCTTTCTTTAATTTTTTTCTGAGTATGTTATGTAGAAAGATACATCTTCTAGTATATGATCTGTTTTATTGCAATATGTATAATTTACCTTCTAAGTCATGTGTACAGAGAGCTTAGTGTGATTTATTTAAGTAGAATAGACACAAGACACTATTTGCTAATTTCATTTGCTTCTGTGATAAAAGGTACGTCAGGTCTGTACTAGTCAGGGTTCTCCAGAGAAACAGAACCAATAGGATACATATATATATATATATATATATATATATATATATATTTTTTTATGAGGGACTGGCTCATATGATTATGGAGGCTAAGAGGTCTCGCGATCTGCCATCTGCAAGCTGGCGGTGTGGTTCCGGTCTCAACCCAAAGACCTGAGAATTCTGATGCTGATGGCTTAAGCCCCAGTCAGAATTGGAAGGCCCATCCAAAGGCAGGAGAAAATAAAGTTCCAGCTCAAACAGAGAAAGCGTATTCACCCTTCCTCTGCCTTTTTGTTCTATTCAGGTCTTCAGCAGATTTGTTGATGCCCACCTGCACTGGTGAGACCATCCTCTTTACTCAGTCTACTGATTCAAATGTTAATCTCTTCCCAAAGTGCCTTCACAGACACATGGAGAAATAATGTTTTACCAGCTATCTGGTCATCCCTTAGCCCTAGACAAGTTGATACATAAAAGTTACTATCACAAGGCCTGTAAAGGGAATTTTAGCCAACGGTGCCTCAGAAAAAAAGAGAAATCCCAAGGTTTCACTGACTTGTTCAAATCATACATTATCATGAAAGGTCTATTAATGTGCTATATAACACTTGAGTGGAAGGTGAATACCAGTAGAAACTAATATTAGGCTGCTTTGCAATCATGGGTTATAAATTAGGCATATGGATATTAGACAATGTACTCAGTGATGATTATTGACAACGTTGAATCATTCAAAAGATGCTAATATATGTTCTGCTTTTACCATAAACTAGCCACTGTGCCAAATGATTTGCATGTAAAGTAGCCATCGAAGGAATTCTTTTACCACTACTCCCACCTTTTCTGGGTCTAGTGCCTCTTTCTAATGGAATCTACTTTTCTCTTGTACATACTGCCATGTAGTATGTACAAGAGCTGCCGTCTTACAGACCATGCCCCTTGGCCACAGTTGGTTGGTTCAAGGTAAGTCACCTGACTCAAGAACATCCAATAAGAGTCCATCACTGAGAATTCTGAATTTAGGAGCAGAGAGAATATGGCAGTGGGGAGTACAAAATCTCAAACTCAGGAGCAATTAGCAGCCATGGTTCTGTTTTCCAGAGAAGCTGGTAAGGAAGAAGAAAACTGATATGTCAAGAAAAATGGGCGGAAAATTTGGGTAAAGAGCAAGAGTCCTCAACTTATTCAAAGACATGAGCTTCAATTGTTTTCAAGGACCAGCTGTGACCTTGTGGCTCAGTTGTTCAATATTTCCTTCTACTATATGAGATATCTTGTCAACTAATTTCCATTTTTGCTTAGATTAGTTTGAGTTGTAGTCCTGTTACTTGTAACAAAAGCATGGAACTAACACTGTGGATTATCTCATTTAATTCTCTCCATAATCCTATGTGGTAGGTCCTATTATTCCCTTTTTATAGATGAGGAAACTAAGTTTAGAGAGGTTTAAATCTTGCCCAGGTTAAGCAGCTTGTGAACAGCATAGACAGGAGTCACACCCCAGGTAACTCCAGACACACTTTCTAAAACACAGGATTAGTGAATTATGGCTGTAAGATAGGAAGGCTGATTTTTCAAAAAAACATTAGACCTTATACATAATAGTACATATTTTTCTTTTTTGCTTGTCTTGAGAGGATATATATTTTCCAAAAAAAGGTTGGTGTATCAATTAACCACTCCTGCAAAACAAATCACCCCAAAACTCTATGGTTTAAAACAACAATAATCAATTTTCCACGCTTCTGCTGGTAGGCAGATATACTCTGTCTGGAGAACCACAGAAACATGTGAGAGAAGGCATGGATACAGGGAGGGATAAAGAATTTGGAGCAGTTCATGCAATCTACCATGCAGACAGTTATCACAACTGTTTTGGATTTTCCAAATGATAGTGTTCTGGTTAATTATTACTCTGGATTAGGAACTGAGAAAAGGTTTCTCATGCAGTTGCAGTCAGATGATGGCTAGTGTTGGAACAGAGGGAGTGTTGAAGCCGATGGTGGCTGGCTGGGTATCTTGCTCTCATGGCCTGACCATGTAGTCTTACTATAAGGCTTAGTTTGAGTTCCTTACTGCATGGTGGCCTCAGGGCACATGGACTGCTTGCTTTAAAAGCAAGACTTTAAGAGCAGATATTCTAGCTCATAGCCTTGGAAGGCAATGTAACTTTACTTCTGCCACTGTATTCTATTAGCTACAAGTGCATCACAGCTTGTCTGGATTCAAAGGAAGGATAATTCTCTATTTCAACTTCACTTCTTGACAGGGCAGTAGCAAGCTTCTAGAGCATGTGAGGTAACAGATATTGTTGGTGATTTTTATATTTTGGAATATATCATCTACCACAGGCATTATGATATAGCAGAAAATTGGACTTGTGCTGTAGTTCTGGTTTGGCACTTATTAGCCATGTAACTTTAGACATATACTCTGATCTTCCAGTGTTGGCCAATAGTAAACATCACATAATATTTATCAAATGAATGAATGAATGACTTCTTCAGCATTCAGTTTCTTCCCCTGTTTGGGATTAATAATACCTAAAGAAAGTCATAAAGAATAAATGAGAAGAGAGACTTGAAGATGTTTTGAAAATTTGAAAGGACAACTGTCTATGGGTATTCTTGTCTTTTTTCTTCAGTGCCTATGACATTCTCTTTGGAATATTCTCAATAATGACAAATTTTTGTCCTCTGAATAATTTGGCTTTTGAAAAGAGTCATTTGAAGCAGGGAAAGGACTTATGATTTCACTGAGTAATAGCATTTTGGGGTCTAAAATGAGATACCATCGTGGTATGATAAGACTGATATTTTCAAAGTAGCTGGTAACCTGGTCTGAATGACTTTTCTAAGAAAAGATTACTGTAAGTGTTTTAAGCAAAGGCAGGGGAATTGAAATAACCATATGATGGCTGCAAATAAGGGAAAATGTTCATTTGAATGTTTGTTTTAAAATAGGATTAGGGCTTCCCTGGTGGAGCAGTGGTTGAGAGTCCGCCTGTCGACGCAGGGCACATGGGTTCGTGCCCCGGTCTGGAAAAATCCCACATGCCACGGAGCGGCTGGGCCCGTGAGCCATGGCCGCTGAGCCTGCGCGTCCGGAGCCTGTGCTCCGCAACGGGAGAGGCCGCAACAGTGAGAGGCCCACGTACCGCAAATAATAATAATAATAATAATAATTAAAAAAATAAAAATAGGATTAAAAGTTTGTCATCATCACTCTTGTCCAGTGTCTGAGGAAAGACTCAAGCTTCCTTTCTAAGGTGGGGAAATTTGAATTTTACTGGTGATCAGTTTAAAAAAGAAAGCCAATAGGAATTAAGTGAAATAATTGTATTTGCAGGTAAGGACCAGCTGTAGATTTCCAAAAGTTACATAAAAAGCACCTTAGTTCAGTCACCTCTATATTCATCTTCTTAAGGTTAAATTACCTTGCTATTCTTACTTATATGTGTTTTTTTTCTTTTTGTAATCTTGGTGATAATGAATGGGAAGTTATTTTTAAGTATTACTTCTGAAGGTTTTTTTTTTTTTACTTATAAAAAACAAATTGTTTCTCAGTCACTAAAGCAAAAATAATTAATAAGAAGGAAAATTATTTCAGCAAATAGGGCTAATCAGTTACCAGCAGTTTTTTTCTTAAAGACATATGGTAGTAGTTGGCTTTCTCTAGGGAAACCTTATTTATCCATGATTAAAGTGGATAGCACTGTGCCATTAAAGTCAGCCAAGAAAAGTCTGAGCAGACTACTTAGGTAATTTTGATATTATTTTCACTTAGAGTAAAGTTTAAAAAAATGTTCTAAGAGAGAGAAAATGTAAAAGAAAAAGATTTTAAAATAAAATTATATATAATAAATATTATTCTATATGTTATATATATTTTATAATAGTATAGATATATTTTATAAGCATACATAATAAAATTAGGTGAAAGCTTTTAAAAGTATATATACTAGGATCATGCACTGGATTAACAGTCTAGCTGATTGCGTACGGTCCTAAAAAGATCACCAAAGAACATTGCATGATCATTTCTTCTCAAACCTGAAAGGTGGTGAACAGCTATCAGAGATTTTTTGGTGGCTTATAGTCTTCCTGACTTTATGGGAAAGACCTCCACTTAAGTTCAGTTACCCACTCCCCTTTGCCCTCTTTCAGATGAGGCCAAACTCAGTCCTAAACAGTTCAGACAGCCCATAGGCCATTTTTGACTGAGCCACTGGCTGGTCCAGAAGACAAGGAGGATATTTTTGACATTAGCCTGAAAGAAAGTTATAAGCCCTGATTGGTCTTATTTGAGAAGGGCTGGGGAACACAGGACCCACGAATGGCTCTGATAAATGATGCTGGTTTCCATAGCATGAATAGGATGTATAATTGCTGCTGCCTTGTTCCAGGTCCTTAGAGAGTACAAATGCTAAACTCAAGTAGATCTCTCCTTGAGGGGCTTCTAATGTGAGACACAGATGGGGCTGCAGAGAGTAATTTATTCCACAAAATTTATAACTCTGATTGTCTTTTAATTTAATGAAGTCATTCTTCTTTGTGTTAGAGGTATTAGTATTTATCTTGTTTGCAATGGAAAAGTCCCTTATCTTAATACAATATTGTCTCTATGAGAAGAAAAATTTTTTGAAGTAGCTTAGAAGGCAAGTCAAGAAAGATACAATAAACTAGCTTCAGAAGTATCTTCCTCAACCACAAAGTCTGTTCAAATGTGCTGCATCACACCAAGCACCACTGAGCAGATGTTACACAACTTTGATATTTTGTAACAAAAGAGATACTTTTCCAATAACAGGAAAATAACTGAAACCTGCTTAAACATAGCAGCAGATATTGGTTTTCCTAATTAAAAGTTAAAGAGATATAATGTTTAGTTTTTTAAAAAAGTACACAATCATTTTAATTTTTTATTAATTGGTGCTCAAAGATATAGATCACTACTGTTTTATGGCCTCCAAATTATAGCCCCACTCATTTTCCTAACTTTTTTTCCCATGTTACATTTTGCCTCATTCTTCCTCAGCTGCACAGTTCTTAGTTCCTTTCTTCCCCTCCATGTCCAGTCATCTTTGTCCTTCTTTCTCTCAGACTCTCCTGTCTTTCTGTGTGCTGGATTTGTTCTTTCTCCTCCACTCTGGAAATCTTTTCCTATTTCAGTTTCTCTATCTTTCCTAGAGGAAAGGACCACAGGAGAGCTTTGTGTTTTCCACCATTTTTGCTGCCATTCCCACTGTTCCCATTGTTTCTTGCTTGGATTCTTCCGTTGGCCTCCTAATCAGACCCCTAGATGCTATACTTGCACCCCTCTAGTTGATTGGCCACACTCCAACCAAGGTGATAGCTATAAAACAAATTGAATCACGGCATCCCCTGCTTAAAACACCTCATTGGGTTCCCACTGTATTTAAGATAAATTCCAAAATCTTTAAAATGACCCATAAGGCTCTTCATGATCTGTTTACTACTCTCCTCTGTTACCCGCTGTGATCCATCCAGTGTGGGCTGCTTTTTGTCCTATCTTCCTCCCTTGCTTTCTTTCTGCCTAATTTTTTTTTTTTTTGGAAGGGGAGGGAGTCAGAGTGATGGTTATTCTTAATGTCTTAGGCTTATTAAAAAAAAAAGAGAGAGAAAGAGAGAGATACTGTCCACATAGGGGTTGGATGAAGCTCTGAAAATTGTTAGCTACTGGAGGGCTCAGAAAACGCTTACTATAGTGGGAGGCATTACTTTTGCTGCAAGATCATCTAAAGCCTTTTAAAAATACTATAATAATACATGCTGTTGTAACAAAAACGACTACTACTACTGCTACTCAGAAATAAGCTTCAGAGATGTCTTTCCAGATCTTTCTCTGCATTTATTAACGTATACATAAACACAGGTAAGTTATTTCTTGGATAAACAAACAAAATTATAACTTCTCACCCCAAAATAGCTGAACCTCAGGGTAGAAGGCTAGAAATTGAGATATATTTATGATGAACCCCTATAAAATTTTCTGCTTGCTTTTCCTGTGGACTGTAGAGACAGTTAAATGAATCAGTCCATTTAACAGTTTAATTTTCCTCTTCCCCCTGCCCCAACCTAGTGTGGAAATTCACCTTGGTTACTGCAAACTCTGATACACTATCTAACAGGGATGCTCCTTCACTGAGGAAGGTGTATCACGTTGAGAGGGACCATTGTTCAGGAATCCCGGGGTAAGCAGCAGTGTAACTAACCACACCTTCATCTACTATGGGTATTATCATCATTAAACTCTTGACAATGCAATGCACAACCAAACAAAAAGACTTCTCATTCTAGTTTGCATTTTCCTTGTTGCTAACAATGGCTGAGCATGTTTTTATACATTTGTTGATAACTTGTGATTTTTCTGTGAATTGCCTACTTTTGTCTTCTACTCTATTGGTTATTGGGTTGTCTTTTATTGATTTGTAAAAGCTTGTTATAACATTGAATATTGTGATGGATGTGGAGATGTCCGCCCCCCCCAGACCCCCCCTTCAAGGAGGGGTTTGTTGCCTCAGCTGCAGAAAGTACTATTGGCAGAGAGCCTTCAGCTGTCAGGTCCTTCAGGGATGGCGTCAGCTGCAAAGCCACCTAGCTCAAAGTCACACTCTCACCATAGTAGCTTACACCCAAAGACTGACGTGATGGACGGAAGGTTATAAAGGTCCAGCCAGTCTGGCCCACTAGGAGACAATCCTGACAGGCCAGTTTACCTCTAGATCTCCCTGTGTGTTCAACCAGAGCTGTTTGGGTCTGTGTTGCAACTGGACTTTTCCCTTGGCCCAATCCTGAATCCTTCCCCTGCCTTCACAGGGATTGATCTTAAGGGCACTTCCTAATGAATACTACGTCTCAGGTTCTACTTCCTGGAGGATCTATCCTGCCAAAAATATATATTTCATATATTGTGGCAAATGTTTTCTCAGAAAATGTTTTTCAGACAAATGTTGCCTCAGGACCTTTGCACATTCTCTTCCCTACGTCACTTTACCCTTGGCTCTCTCCTACTTACCCTTTAGGTACCAACTAAAATGTCACATCCTTACCAAGTCCTTCCCTGATCTTCAACCTAAATCAAGTCTCCCTATTATTTTCTGTCATAGCTTCCTATATTTTCCTTCATAGCACTTATCTCAGCTTTTAAATCCTATTAATAGGCTTATGTGATTATTTGTTTATGCCCAAATTCTTCACCAGACTCTAAACACCGTAAGGGCAATGATTTTCCTAGTTTTTCCATTCTTCATCCAGTTACTATCATAGTTCCTGACACATGGTACATCTTTAGTAAATATTAGTTAATGAATGAAGGAGGGAGAGAAAGGACGAGTTCTCTTTCTAAAAACATTATTTTCAAACAAGGAAAAATCCACAGCTACTGGGTTTCTAATACAAGAATCATCAACTGAAATCATGACACTATTCTGCATTCTTTTATTAGGCCATGAATTCTTTTGTGGTGTGAGCATGAGGTTTGATGTAAATTAATCCTGTCCATATTTTCTTGCAAGAGGTAACTTTAAATTTATTTCAAGGAATTGCCTTTGGAACCCAGGGTTCTTTTGAATCCAATCGGAAAACCGTTATTCCATATAATTAGAATAGCATAAAAGAGGAAAAACATAAAGAAGTTCTATGGTTAAGCCATTTAAAAACAAAATTAATTCCCACTGCTCAAGGCCTAAAGGGAAAATCTAGAAAGAGGACAGAGAAAATGGGTTGTCTCATTAGATTTTGTTCAGGACCTATTATTACTAATTTAGTAGCTCACCCTTGAATTGCATTAGAGTATTACTATGATTACTAGATTTATAATATTACAAGGGATTTATAATGTGTCATTTGGAACTGAAATTTCTCATGATTATTTTAGCCTAGAAGCAGTAATAATACTTAATCAAGCAAAACTTTCTATTTCTTCATGCCATTTAACAATGCGTAGTGAAATCACATGTGATTCTTGTATGATGGATAAATTTTATTACATCCAATTCAGTAAATAGCCAGAAAGACTGAAAGTTTAATACAGATGTATTCTGCACATCACTGGGACTTGGTTAAAAACAACTTGATTGTCTTCTACTCTATTTTTAAGAGGTGTATGGGCCTCAGGACATGGACTTATTTTCACATATATATGATCATTCAGAAAAGAATTTCTACATGTTAACAACAGCAACTTTTTTTTTTTCAGACAAAGGGGAATAAAACTAATTTCTCATCTTTCAACCCATTATGTCTCTACTTCCTGGGTGAGTCTGCTTCTTGGGTCATTTGTTTCATCAAAACTTGGATCAATATCTTTTGTAAAATAGGAAAGAAAAACGTTAAAAAAAATGAGGACAGACAGATGTCTCATCTGCTCTTCAGTCATGACAGTTTTAAAGAGGAATCCAATATAACAACATACTTTTTTTCTTTGTCCTCTATTCTTCTATCCAGCTCTTCTTAACCACTTCTACCAAATTACTCCTAAGGGCAAAGGGGAGAGAATATATGCCCCTTCCCTTTACTAGATGTTTACCACCAGCAATTCTGAAGTAGAATTTAGGGGGTCAGTGAACTTGGATTTTTAAAAAAAGATTATGTCTCTATTTTCACTTACTTTAATTAAAATTTAGCATTTATGAATGTAGGCAACAAACCCTATAGTAGTGTTAGTATTATATATGATTTTTGCTTCCAATAGAAATGGTATATAATTGTTATATTATTTTTCGGATATCGCAGGTATCTCTAAATATCATTTATATCTGACACTACTTCAAAATTAGGGTAGTTATTAGATCTATTTCACTTAATGCTTCTGTGAAGAAGCATGTATCTTATTAGATACGATGTTTTTTCTAAAATATTTTTGTAAATACATTTCAGTGTAATTGGTTTTCTTTGTAGCTATGTATTTTATTTTATGTGTTTACAAACATAATTTTGAGAAGAGTTTCATAGGCCTCATAGGTGGCTAGTGGGGTCCATTGAACAAAAATGGTCAGGCACCTCTAAAGCATTTATTTTCAAACCTATTAGACCAAACTTTTCCCTTTTTTAAAAATTGAGGTAAAATTGACACAATATACATTTAACCATTTTAAAGTGTACAGTTCAGTGGCATCTCATGCAGACAAAATATTGTGCAACCATCACCTCTTTTGTTTCGAAATCTTTTCATCACTACAGAAGAACACCACTTACCCTTTGAGTAATCACTCCCCATTCCTCCCTCCCCCAATCTCCTGACAACCACTCATCTTTTTTCTATCTCTAAGGATTTGCCTACTCTGGATATATCATATAAAAGGAATCACACAACACAAGACCTTTTGTGTCTGATGTCTTTCACTTAGCATCAATGCTTTTGATGTCCAACTCGTAGAATATTTCAGAACTTCATTCCTTTTTATGGCTGAATAATATCCATTTGTATGTATATACCACAACTTGTTTATCCAACTCAACAACAAAAAGACAAATAACTTATTCAAACGATGGGTAATGGACTTGAATAGACATTTTTCCAGAGATCTACAAATGGCCAAAAAAAAAAAAAAAAAAACACAACCCACAGGAAAAGATGTTCAACTTCATGGTCATTAAAGAAATACAAATAAAACCCACAATGAGATACCACTACACACCCACTAGGATGGCTCTAATAATTTTTTTAAAAAACAGGAAATAATTATGACAAGGATGTAGAAAAATAGGAATCCCTGTACATTGCCGGTGGGAATGTAAAACCGTGCAATTGTTATGGAAAACAGCTCGGTGATTCCTCAAAAAGTTAAATATAGAATTGCCATATGACCCAGGAGAAATGAAAACATGCCTACACAGAAACTTACATAGGAATGTTTGCAGCAGTGTTATCTGTAATAGCCAAGAGATGGAAATAATCTAAATGTCTATCAATGGGTGAATGGATAAACTTAACTTCCCTTTTAATAAGAAATCTTTTGTAACAGCATCTTTACTTTCTTGAAATGAAATTGATAGATAATAAAGCTTATTACACTGATAATTTTCAAAAAATCAATGTAATGCCTATCATATAAAAGACATAAAAGAAAAGTAGTTTGTAATAAAATTATGCATATTTCAATATGCAAATACGCAGGTACCAGTACTTGAGACTTACTAAGTAGTCCTATGTTTGCATCCACATATAGACTCACTGTGAATTAGGAGTTATAAGTGCAGACTGATACAGTATTAGAGATTTGAATATCACAAACATATTAAAACAATGCAAAAAGCACTTTGTGTTATATACAAAATGACCTTAGTTTTTAGACGGAGATAATTTTGGATAAAAAAACAGATTTGCAGATTTTACACCTACTTGAATGTCTGATGGGAGATTTGAGAGCAATGAAGGACGTAAGACAATACTTTCTTGGGTAGGCCTATCTAAGTGTTGTAGGATGGTCAGCACCCCTGGGCCCTATACACTAAATGGCAGTAATGCTCCTCAATCTTTGTGGCATCAGAAAACACCCTGACAATTTCAAAAATGCCTCCTTGGGGGCAGTACTACCCCTTTGAGAACATGTGACCCAAAGTTTACTCCTTGAATCTTGAAGTTTCTCTGAAGATTCATGTTTTATCCTTAAAATTGAACGCATATCTGCATTCTATGATACAGTATAAGTGTGCCTGTTTAAATATATACATAACTCTCATGTATCTGAACTGCATGGGAGCCAGTCCCAGTATATTTCATCTTCCTTAAAACACTAACTTAACTCTGAAAGTGTTAATGAGTAATATAGACGTCCCTGTATCCTTCAAAGGACGTCTCAGGAAAGAGGTACACTTCACCACATATGGCAAAACTTCTTTAAAATCCGTTTTAAGACTCTCTCCTCTTTTCACAAAGTCCCTCTGTCTCCCCAGATGTCTGTCCTTCAGCTTTTCCAGCCAGGCTGGCTTCAGATCTTTTCACAATTCTCTCTAAATGTTTCACCTTAACATGCTCCACCAAACAGAACAAATATTAGACAATAAAAGCCAGTGACCAAGTTTCCTGGTCCCTCCCTCCAAATTGACACAGACTCTGCAAGGAAGTTATGATCATATTTGTCTTTTTGTCTCTTTACAGTAGAACAAGGAGTTCTGGCATTTGAGTTTTTGTTTTAAAGGCTTCTGGGCTTTAGGAAGGGACCTACGGGAACACATGGGCCCTCGGATCTGCTCTCTGCAGCCCTGGCCCCGGCTTCCTCCTAAAGTGGCCCTGATTCTGATTGTGCAAACCGTTGTGGTGTTGACAGCCCCAGTGCCTTCCTCCAAGTAGCTGCTTAACAATTGCTTTACAACAAATTGATTTGTTTCAGGGACTCTTCTGAGAGTGTAGAGTTAGGAAAAGAACTGTGAAACAGTGTCACTTAAAAAATAAAACTTACTATTTGCGTTTAGGCATCCTGAGGTCTAAACCACCAAAACTGAGGTTCAGAGACCCACGCTTTGCTCTTGGTCAGGTGGTTAGATGTGCCACACAAGATGGAAATCTCTTTTTCACTTCAACCAAATATATAGGATACTTTCTTTATTCAAGAAACCCAGAGCATGTCCTAATATTTAGATGTCTACAGGTATTATCTCCACTTTTTCATATTCTTCCCTCATCTCAGTCCAAACGGCTTCCTCCACCTTCACAGGGTTGTCAATGACCTCCTTGTCAAATATGAAGGTCAATTCTCATAACAAATCAGAATGAGAGAATCCAGAAGAGAGCATTAAATAAGACACTTTTTAATTAGAAATTAACACTTTTAAAGAAAATCAAATATTTCAGTTGTTTCATCTGTAAAAGTGCAAGCAAGAAGAGTAGTAATTTTATGTTGTACACCTGAAACAATACCTCAATACATTTTTAAATTAAAAATAGATTGAAAAATAAAAAGAGAACAGTAACAATTTTACAAGAAGTGGCAAAAAAGTTCACTTATGATCTTTGCAAAAACTAAGTGAAAGAGTTTTAATTAAAAGAGAAGCCATTTTTAAAATAATAAACTACAGTAATAAAAATTAATAAATGAAATGTTAATAAGCACAATGAATACACAAATTCATGAAAAATATAATTTTAACTTAAAATTCTGGCTCTTGCAAGAGAAGACAAACATCTTTGTGTAAATTATGTCAATTAATTTATAGTAGTTAAGTCACAGTTACAAGATCTGATCCAATTCAAACTAGTTAACCTCTCTCTGTTCCATGGTTACAAACAACATCCTCTGGTTATTAATGTTAACAAGATAGACAAGATTTTTAACAATTGGTGGAAACAAGCTTTTTACTCACAAAAATCTGAAAGCAGAAATCTTACCAAGATGATTCTATAGTCATCATGTAACTTTATTTAGAGAGGATAGTACTTACATCTACCTAGGCAGTGGTCAGGATTTTGATCAACACCAATGTCTGGAGGTAAGTGATACAGGGCTTTCCTATATGAGGGAGCCACCTTATTTCTATCCTGTTGCTCTGATGTATTCGATCTCCATTGCTGAGGTAACCTTCACAGTTCAAAGTGACTGCTACAGCTCCAAGCATGGCACCTTCAATCTACCTAGCAAGAAAGAAGAAATAAAAGAAGGATATATCCTTCTCTTAACAACACATCCCAGAAATTGCATACACCACATATACTCGCATCCCATTGAGCAGCACTTTGTTGACTGTCCATCATTAACTATACACTAGCAGTCTTTTTTCAGGGTGGTCATAAGCCCAGATGAAAATTAGGAACCATACTACTACAGAAAAAATGGAAACTGAATATTGGAGAATAACCAGCAGTCTGCCATAAATGTCATTTTCCTTTCCTATATCCAACTTCCCTGGAAATGTCGGTGAAAGGTTTACATATTTCTACTCCAGTTGTGAACAAGGTTCACATTCTGGGGCACCTGAGTTCTTTCAGCATCTCCAATTATTTCATGACAGTTAAAATTAGGAGACTGGTCTACCCAAGTTCCCAAAAAGATCTCTAGGACATATCATCACTAGTTAGTTAGACTCCCTCCTTAGATCGTAGATCCTAAAACGTTTTTGTCAACAGTAGTGGCTTTGTAATGTGTCAACCTGATTAGGCTACAAACTATAAGGCAGACGCTCCCATAAAAAACGGAAATTTCTTTTGTGCATATACCATGATGGTTGTATCATTTTATTGTTTCCTGACATAGAAAAAAAGCTTAATTGTTCTTTTAACCTTTGAAATTCAGATGTTTCAACAAGACAAAATCCTATTAAGATAAAGTTGTGGGCTAATTTCTAATGATCTATATATTCTTAGAATGAGACCAAACATTCCAGGTGTCTGATTCTTAGACATATTATTGCTCCATAGCATTAAACACAATGACTTTCTTTTTTAAAAAAAAAAAATTGAGGTATAGTTGATGTACAATATTATATAATTTTCAGTTGTACAGCATAGTGATTCACAATCTTTAAAGGATATAGTCCATTTGTAGTTATTATGAACTATTGGCTATATTCCCTGTGTTGTACAATACATCCTTGTAGCTTATCTATTTTATACATAGTAGTTTGCATCGCCTAATCCCCTACCCCTATCATGCCCTTCCCGCCTTCCCCCTTCCCGCTGGTAACGACAAATTTGTTTTCTAGATCTGTGAGTTTCTTTTTTGCTATATTCACTAGTTTGTTGTATATTTTAGACTCCACGTATAAGTGATATCATACAGTATTTGTCTTTCTCTGTCTGACTTATTTCACTTAGCGTAATGCCCTCCAAGTCCATCCATGTTGTTGCAAATGGCAAAATGTCATTCTTTTTTATGGCTGAGTAGTGTTAAACGATGGCTTTCTTTAGAAAATGATGAAGAGAAGAATTTTCCCCAGAGAATTCTTCCTCAAATTAACACCATAAAGTTTCCTAATACTTGTAGTTACCCATTGGGAGAATCCAGCATATAGTTCTAAGGGCCCTCTTGCCAATGGCTTTCCTTAACTCTGGCAACAGATTTATTCATAACTGCCAACAAGTTATGTGCATCCTGATTTGAGAAAACCGGCAAACGTATTAAGCATTTTTAGAATATGAAATGTTTACTCAAAATGAAATATTGACACTTGTTATTTTGTAAATTCCTTTTTAGAGTGTTACCTAGTTTATCTTGCATTCAGAAAAGTAAGTAAGGAATTTTATTAAATAAGTTTTCACTTATTGTTAATCATTTAAATCCTCATCTTTCATTCCCTACAATTTACTGACGTATTTAAGAATCAGAATTAAGAGTGTGTTATAGCAATAAGAAGAAATAATAGGTAAACCAGGTTAAAGTTCTTTAAAGATTTTCAATATGCATTTCTGAAGGTAATATTTATTACATAATATTTAATTATTTCTAATTTAGCCCAATGATGGGCTTGCATCATTGACATCCCCTGCTATTGTCAGGCAGCAAGTCTCAATTCTAGGAGGTTACAAGTTGGAGAGTAAAGACAAATACACACAAAACCATTAAATAACATTTCCAGAGTTTATATTGATAAAACACGCCAGAGGTTCTTGAATAGAGGATTGATTCTATAAACTGATGGTTTAGAATAGCACGCAGGTGGAACCAGAATAGGAAGTAAAAGACAAGGTGTGTCTAGGTATTGACAATGACGCAAATATCAGGTGATAAGGACCCAGACGTTCCTCCTGGCAGTGGATATAGAAAGGAATGTTGGATTCGAAAAAATTTACAAAATTTGATGCCTGATTGGAAGTAATGGAATAATGAGAGAAGAGTCAAAAAAAATCACTCCATTTTCTCTACAGAAGAACAACAACAGCAACAAAAGAAAACAACATGTGATGTTATTCTCAGATAAAAGGAAAGAAAAGTGGGAGATTAACTTGGAGATAAAATGATAAATTTGCCTTGGGACATGTTGAGTTTGAAACAGTGCAGACAGCTCTTATTGAAGATGGAATTCTTTTCACTGGTTGGATTGTCTGAAGAGCAGACTTTGAGATCAAGTGTGGTATGTACAGTGTTTACTAGGTTGCACCCTTGGGACTGGTACGTGGAAGTGAAGGCAAGAAAGTGATACTGGGTAGAGGGAGAAGTTGAGCTGTGATGCAGGCCCAGCAACAAGTTCAGCTGACCCTGCAGGACACCCTAGAGCATAAAAGGCCAGTTAGATTCGCCCAGTGTAGGGTCAAAATCATCGACCTTTATAACCCCAATGATTGGATGGGCTTCCCTGGAGAGGGGCATGACTTGGACAAAGCAGCTAAGGCTGTTCCTGGAGAGGCTGACAGCCAAAGCAAATAGCCCTTCATTAAAGGGGGCCCATCCCAGTAACTCCCACAATTACAAAACTGTGGTGGAGATGAGAGTTGGAGCTAAAGCAAAGTTAGTTAATTAGTGAATCCAGTTCTGTTTCTGCTTCTAACATTGGTAAACGTAACACAAAATCTACCATGGTTGTAGTTGTCATTTTCTGAAATGCTGGATTATCCTAGCAGGAGATAAAAGAATTTTAGAATTGTGGAGTAGTCATTCATGTGTTGACTTTTATAAAAGCACATATGTCTCTAAAATGAATGATTATCCTTACCTACAACATAATAAATAAGCAAATTTAAAAACTGCTAATTACCGTTGCTCATGCTGGCTAGCCAATAGCTAGCTTCGGGGGCTGGGCCATGAAATACAGCAGTAGTCAATAAAAGGAATGAGAATTTTAAAACAATTCTGAACATTTCCTAACTTATCTGTTTAGGGACACATAGACTGTGATATTTCACTGGTTTTTGAATACTTTATCTAAAGGGGTAACTTTAAAAATATTTTTATGTTACCAAATGTTTAAATTTTTGTCATATTAATGACAAATAAATGTTCACAAATATTTCTAAATATTATCTAGAGTACATGTTCATCCACTATTTGTCAGCCACAGTTTTTCCTTCTAAATACATGTCAAAGTTCTGTATCATTTCTCACTTAAATACTATTATTCTATTGAGAAATCTTAAGTAGACCCGTAGAAAATCTTTGCAAAACACACATCTAATAGAGGACTGGTATCCTATTCAACCCTCCCCATTCCCAAACCAAGGCAACCACTCATCTTTTTACTCTCTCCACAGTTTTATCTTTTCCTGAATTCATATAGTTGGAATATACAGTATGTAGCCTTTCAGATTGACTTCTTTCACTTAGTAATATGCAATTAAGGTTCCTCCATGTCTTTTCATGCCTTGATGGCTCTTTTCCATTTGAGCACTGAGTAATAGTCCATTTATTTGTTCATTCACCTACTAAAGGACATCTTGGTTGCTTCTCAGTTTTGGAAATTTTGAATAAAGTTGCTATAAACATCCATGTGCAGGTTTTTGTGTGGACATGTTTTTCATTCATTTGGTAAGTACCAAGAAGCATGATTGCTGAATGATATGGTAATAGTAGTTTAGTCTTATAAGAAACCACCAAACTGTCTTCCAAAGTGGCTTTAGCATTTTCCACTCCCATCAGCAATTCATGAGAGTTCCTGTTGCTTTCCATTCTTGAAGAATTTGTTGCTGTCCGTGCTTTGAATTTTAGCCATTCTAATAGGTGTGCAGTGGTATCTCATTGTTGTTTTAATTTGCAATACCCTAATGACATATGAACTTTGAACATCTTTTCATATGCTTATTTGCCATCTGTATATCTTTGGTCAGGCATCTGTTCAGATCTTTTCCACATTTTTTAATGGGGTTGCTTATTTTCTTATTGTTGAGGTTTTAGAGTTCTTTGCATATTTTAGATACCAGTCATATATTAGATGTGTGTTTTGCAAAGATTTTCTGCCAGTCTGCTTAAGATTTCAACTTAACTTCCCTTTTAGTATTATCTTAGTTGGTTTTTAGAGTTGAACATATTACATTTTTTTTCTTTCAAGTACAAATAACTTCTTACTTTAAATACATCATAATGATAGGTCATGTAACATTTTTACAGCATTTTTGAATAAAATTGTATAGGTAGTAAAGAGGGGGCCTTAAGTTAGTCAAAACTTACCCTAAAATATGTTCTTATGCAAGAAGAAAAAAATTAAGATTAGAATAAAGTTCAGCTGGGAGAACCAGAAAACAAAAACCGAAACAAGAATATTAGTGGCTTAAATAAAATAGATGCTTATTTCTCTCTCATGTAAAGATCCAAAGGTATGTATACTAGATAAGTATGGCAGCTCTGCTCCACAAAGTTTCTGTGTTGTCATGGTGATAACCTTGTTTCTCAATAGAATAATAGTATTTAAGTGAGAAATGATACAGAACTTTGACATGTATTTAGAAGGAAAAACTGTGGCTGACAAATAGTGGATGAACATGTACTCTAGATAATATTTAGAAATATTTGTGAACATTTATTTGTCATTAATATGACAAAAATTTAAACATTTGGTAACATAAAAATATTTTTAAAGTTACCCCTTTAGATAAAGTATTCAAAAACCAGTGAAATATCACAGTCTATGTGTCCCTAAACAGATAAGTTAGGAAATGTTCAGAATTGTTTTAAAATTCTCATTCCTTTTATTGACTACTGCTGTATTTCATGGCCCAGCCCCCGAAGCTAGCTATTGGCTAGCCAGCATGAGCAACGGTAATTAGCAGTTTTTAAATTTGCTTATTTATTATGTTGTAGGTAAGGATAATCATTCATTTTAGAGACATATGTGCTTTTATAAAAGTCAACACATGAATGACTACTCCACAATTCTAAAATTCTTTTATCTCCTGCTAGGATAATCCAGCATTTCAGAAAATGACAACTACAACCATGGTAGATTTTGTGTTACGTTTACCAATGTTAGAAGCAGAAACAGAACTGGATTCACTAATTAACTAACTTTGCTTTAGCTCCAACTCTCATCTCCACCACAGTTTTGTAATTGTGGGAGTTACTGGGATGGGCCCCCTTTAATGAAGGGCTATTTGCTTTGGCTGTCAGCCTCTCCAGGAACAGCCTTAGCTGCTTTGTCCAAGTCATGCCCCTCTCCAGGGAAGCCCATCCAATCATTGGGGTTATAAAGGTCGATGATTTTGACCCTACACTGGGCGAATCTAACTGGCCTTTTATGCTCTAGGGTGTCCTGCAGGGTCAGCTGAACTTGTTGCTGGGCCTGCATCACAGCTCAACTTCTCCCTCTACCCAGTATCACTTTCTTGCCTTCACTTCCACGTACCAGTCCCAAGGGTGCAACCTAGTAAACACTGTACATACCACACTTGATCTCAAAGTCTGCTCTTCAGACAATCCAACCAGTGAAAAGAATTCCATCTTCAATAAGAGCTGTCTGCACTGTTTCAAACTCAACATGTCCCAAGGCAAATTTATCATTTTATCTCCAAGTTAATCTCCCACTTTTCTTTCCTTTTATCTGAGAATAACATCACATGTTGTTTTCTTTTGTTGCTGTTGTTGTTCTTCTGTAGAGAAAATGGAGTGATTTTTTTTGACTCTTCTCTCATTATTCCATTACTTCCAATCAGGCATCAAATTTTGTAAATTTTTTCGAATCCAACATTCCTTTCTATATCCACTGCCAGGAGGAACGTCTGGGTCCTTATCACCTGATATTTGCGTCATTGTCAATACCTAGACACACCTTGTCTTTTACTTCCTATTCTGGTTCCACCTGCGTGCTATTCTAAACCATCAGTTTATAGAATCAATCCTCTATTCAAGAACCTCTGGCGTGTTTTATCAATATAAACTCTGGAAATGTTATTTAATGGTTTTGTGTGTATTTGTCTTTACTCTCCAACTTGTAACCTCCTAGAATTGAGACTTGCTGCCTGACAATAGCAGGGGATGTCAATGATGCAAGCCCATCATTGGGCTAAATTAGAAATAATTAAATATTATGTAATAAATATTACCTTCAGAAATGCATATTGAAAATCTTTAAAGAACTTTAACCTGGTTTACCTATTATTTCTTCTTATTGCTATAACACACTCTTAATTCTGATTCTTAAATACGTCAGTAAATTGTAGGGAATGAAAGATGAGGATTTAAATGATTAACAATAAGTGAAAACTTATTTAATAAAATTCCTTACTTACTTTTCTGAATGCAAGATAAACTAGGTAACACTCTAAAAAGGAATTTACAAAATAACAAGTGTCAATATTTCATTTTGAGTAAACATTTCATATTCTAAAAATGCTTAATACGTTTGCCGGTTTTCTCAAATCAGGATGCACATAACTTGTTGGCAGTTATGAATAAATCTGTTGCCAGAGTTAAGGAAAGCCATTGGCAAGAGGGCCCTTAGAACTATATGCTGGATTCTCCCAATGGGTAACTACAAGTATTAGGAAACTTTATGGTGTTAATTTGAGGAAGAATTCTCTGGGGAAAATTCTTCTCTTCATCATTTTCTAAAGAAAGCCATCGTTTAACACTACTCAGCCATAAAAAAGAATGACATTTTGCCATTTGCAACAACATGGATGGACTTGGAGGGCATTACGCTAAGTGAAATAAGTCAGACAGAGAAAGACAAATACTGTATGATATCACTTATACGTGGAGTCTAAAATATACAACAAACTAGTGAATATAGCAAAAAAGAAACTCACAGATCTAGAAAACAAATTTGTCGTTACCAGCGGGAAGGGGGAAGGCGGGAAGGGCATGATAGGGGTAGGGGATTAGGCGATGCAAACTACTATGTATAAAATAGATAAGCTACAAGGATGTATTGTACAACACAGGGAATATAGCCAATAGTTCATAATAACTACAAATGGACTATATCCTTTAAAGATTGTGAATCACTATGTTGTACAACTGAAAATTGTATAATATTGTACATCAACTATACCTCAATTTTTTTTTTTTTTTAAAAAGAAAGTCATTGTGTTTAATGCTATGGAGCAATAATATGTCTAAGAATCAGACACCTGGAATGTTTGGTCTCATTCTAAGAATATATAGATCATTAGAAATTAGCCTACAACTTTATCTTAATAGGATTTTGTCTTGTTGAAACATCTGAATTTCAAAGGTTAAAAGAACAATTAAGCTTTTTTTCTATGTCAGGAAACAATAAAATGATACAACCATCATGGTATATGCACAAAAGAAATTTCCCTGTTTTTTTATGGGAGCGTCTGCCTTATAGTTTGTAGCCTAATCAGGTTGACACATTACAAAGCCACTACTGTTGACAAAAACATCTTAGGATCTACGATCTAAGGAGGGAGTCTAACTAACTAGTGATGATATGTCCTAGAGATCTTTTTGGGAACTTGGGTAGATCAGTCTCCTAATTTTAACTGTCATGAAATAATTGGAGATGCTGAAAGAACTCAGGTGCCCCAGAATGTGAACCTTGTTCACAACTGGAGTAGAAATATGTAAACCTTTCACCGACATTTCCAGGGAAGTTGGATATAGGAAAAGAAAATGACATTTATGGCAGACTGATGGTTATTCTCCAATATTCAGTTTCCATTTTTTCTGTAGTAGTATGGTTCCTAATTTTCATCTGGGCTTATGACCACCCTGAAAAAAGACTGCTAGTGTATAGTTAGTGATGGACAGTCAACTAAGTGCTGCTCAATGGGATGCGAGTATATGTGGTGTATGCAATTTCTGGGATGTGTTGTTAAGAGAAGGATACATGCTTCTTTTATTTCTTCTTTCTTGCTAGGTAGATTGAAGATGCCATGCTTGGAGCTGTAGCAGTCACTTTGAACTGTGAAGGTTACCTCAGCAATGGAGATCGAATACATCAGAGCAACAGGATAGAAATAAGGTGGCTCCCTCATATAGGAAAGCCCTGTATCACTTACCTCCAGACATTGGTGTTGATCAAAATCCTGACCACTGCCTAGGTAGATGTAAGTACCATCCTCTCTAAATAAAGTTACATGATGACTATAGAATCATCTTGGTAAGATTTCTGCTTTCAGATTTTTGTGAGTAAAAGCTTGTTTCCACCAATTGTTAAAAATCTTGTCTATCTTTTTAACATTAATAACCAGAGGATGTTGTTTGTAGCCATGGAACAGAGAGAGGTTAACTAGTTTGAATTGGATCAGATCTTGTAACTGTGACTTAACTACTATAAATTAATTGACATAATTTACATAAAGATGTTTGTCTTCTCTTGGAAGAGCCAGAATTTTAAGTTAGAATTATATTTTTCATGAATTTGTGTATTCATTGTGCTTATTAACATTTCATTTATTAGTTAATTTTTATTACCGTAGTTTATTATTTTAAAAATGGCTTCTCTTTTAATTAAAACTCTTTCACTTAGTTTTTGCAAAGATCATAAGTGAACTTTTTTGCCACTTCTTGTAAAATTGTTACTGTTCTCTTTTTATTTTTCAATCTATTTTTAATTTAAAAATGTATTGAGGTATTGTTTCAGGTGTACAACATAAAATTACTACTCTTCTTGCTTGCACTTTTACAGATGAAACAACTGAAATATTTGATTTTCTTTAAAAGTGTTAATTTCTAATTAAAAAGTGTCTTATTTAATGCTCTCTTCTGGATTCTCTCATTCTGATTTGTTATGAGAATTGACCTTCATATTTGACAAGGAGGTCATTGATAGCCCTGTGAAGGTGGAGGAAGCCGTTTGGACTGAGATGAGGGAAGAATATGAAAAATTGGAGATAGTGCCTGTAGAAGATGTTTTCATAAGTGTTTTGGAAAAGCCAATAAGTAGAATTTCATATGCTCATGAGAAAGGTCTGGTAGAGAAGGAGTTCCAGGAACAATTTAACTCAACACAAAGGAGCCATTATCTATGCAAGACATGATGGATGTTCCATTCTTCAGAAATGCTAAATTTCAAGTGCTTGGCACATAGACAATCCAGTGGGCCGGTCAGGGTGAAATGGGGAATAAGATAAGCTCACAAACATATAGGCACAGTACCCAGTGCCATTGTAGGAATGAAAATGTAAGAAAAAGGAAGGATAAATCACCTCTACTTGGGTTAAACAGAAAAAGGCTTCATGGAGGAGAAGGCATTTGAGGAAGTTACCGTTTTTTGGCTCTATAAGTCACGTCAAGGTCAATTCCTCACAAGGAGGCCTGATCATTATGTCTCAAAGTGATGTTTTTACGTGCGTGCATGCTCTTCTCCTACATTGGACAGGATCTAGAGCAGTGCTTGGGACAGAGTAACCATTCAATATTAAATCACTGTAATAAAAACAATATTATGATAGTAAATACTGTCTGGATGAGTAAAGGAGTGAATGCATGTATGCATTAATAAGTGGCAGTGAGCTCCTCAAGGGCGGTGGACCTTGTTTTGATTATCTCTGAACCCCGATCTCGCTGCGTGTACCGTGTGTATTACTGGCAGTTCACCGGGCGCTCTAATTTCAAAGAGCAGTCTCCAGGGCCAGCCTGGCTGGGGCGGGTTCCAAGCCCCGGGCCGGGAGCGACGACTCCGGGCGGTAGGGGGCGCCGGCGTGCGGCTGGGCCGGTCCCCCGGCACCACCCGCGCGAAACCGGACCCGGGTCTACGCCATGCGCGTGCGGCTACCACTGCTGCGCACCAGCTGGGCCTGGCGCTTGGGCGCCCCGGCTGCCGCTGCCGCCGCCCGCCTGCCGCGGGGAGCGAGCGCAGGGCCCGGGCCGCGCCGCGCCATGGCTTTTTACCGCACAGAGGAGCGCGGCCAGCCCCACTCTCCCGGTTACCGCCTCTTTTTCAGTAAGTAGCTCGAGGGGGTCCCACCGCGCGCCGCGCCGGAGGCTCGGGATGGGAGCGCGGCCTCCATCCCTCCCTCTTTCGGGCCCGCCGCGATCGCCGCGCGGTTCTGGTCACTTTCCCGCACGCGGGGGCCAGCGCCGAGCCATGGGAGCTGCCAGAGATGGGGGCGGCGGACTAAGTCCCCAAACGCGGAGCGCGAGACGCAGGGCGGCCGGCTGGGCCGCGCCCGGGTCACCCTGGGCGCGGCCAACCGCCCTCCCCGAGCCGCGGGCGGAGCGCGCGTGGGAGTGCGCCCGGACACCTGGCCGGGTCGGCAGCCGTTAGCCCAGCCCGCGTCACTGTTCAGGGTTCGCGTTAGCTCCCAACGCGAGGAGCAGAGTCCACTGGTTACCCGACCTCCCTTACCCTACCCTCCTTACCCTCCCCCCTACCCTCCCGTCCCCCTCCCCTCCCCTCCTTTCCCCTCCCCTCCCCTCTTTTCCCCTCCCCTCCCCTCCTTTCCCCTCCCCTCCCCTCCCCGTCCCATCCTTTCCCCTCCCCTCCCCTCCCCGTCCCATCCTTTCCCCTCCCCTCCCCCTCCCCTCCCAGTGGATGTAACAAAACTCCTGCTGAGGGCCGCCCATGAGGCGGGACTTCGGAGATGACAGGTCCAGTGGTTCTTTTTCAGGGCAGGGACTCTGATGAAGGGCTTCCCAGCAGCGTGAATTTATACTCACGAGTTTGCACCTTGAATGCGATCCACGATCAAGAGCCTCGCTGGTTGCAAAGTAGCTCATTCAACTCCGCAAATTGAGCAAACCCAGAGGGCGAAGCGACTTGGGGCACTGACCTGGCCGACTAAGATGGGAAAACACCCAGGTCTCCATTATTCTCATTTTTCTTTGCATCCCGATATTTCACTGTGTAGGTTAGCTATGATGTGAAATAGCCAGGTTGGTTGAGTTGCTTTCATGCCTCACTGATTTCAGAGCCCCGAGGGGAGTAGTACCTTTTTTTCTGTAAAGTCGACCTTGCCTTATCGCCCACCTGTTAGGAACACCAGCTCTAGAGAATTTCAGATCTCAGCTCGAATCCTGGATTCTTTAGCTCTTAGCTCTGGGACCCTGGACGAGTTTCCTAACTTGCTGAGCCTTAGTTCTTCTCATCTGTAAAATAGGGCTGTAAGACTTACATGGCATAGTGTATGCAAATGATTAGTCACCAGGTCTAGAATATAAATTCTATTGTTAATAATACTTGTGATCATTATTGATACCTGTAATTTATAAAATGTTTATACGTATGCTATCTGAGCTTAGGGTCGAGGAGTATTTTATGGAAGAGAAAGCTGAATTTGAATAGTTTTGTGGTTATAATGCAGTTGATACTAAAATTCCCATTTTCTTCAGAATTGACTCCATATTCTTTTCCATCCTAATTTGGTCAAGACTGATCAGGTAGAAGGGAACCATTAACAAGAGGACCCAAATTTCTGAACGGATTGTTCCAAAAGGTTACAAAGCAATGGTTTGAGGAACAACTTTCCATAGAAACAGTGTTACAAAATGGCAGTTAGGTTTTTAAGTAGATAAAAGCTGTCTAACTCATAAAATGGTGAAAGTAATACAGTAATAAATGATTGACCAAAAAGTCAATAAATATTTATAAAATGTTTTGGACACTGTTAGATGTGGCACTGAGGAAATTTTAGTTATGGCCCCTGACCTCAAGAGATTGGTAATATCAATATAATTAATTAAGGAAAGTATAAAAACACTAAAAAATTCAAATAAAATTATTTGAATGTTGGCTGAGAAAAAATAGTCTTGAGGATCCTAGAGCATATGGTGTAACCCACTGAGCACTGACTTTGGCATGGGGATTCCTAGGCCTTGGTTCTCGCTCTGCTGTAACTCACTGTGTGCTGATTGGCCAGGTGATGGCTTCATTTCTTACATGTTCAGTTTCTTTAGCTGTAAAATGAAGCAGTTGACCTACCAGTGATCTTAAAGGTCCTTCTTAGTGCTGATAGTCCTTGGAGACATTGGATGAATAATAGATACTCTTAACATTATGTATTGGGGCCTCTGTTAGGTATTTTTGAGGCTATATTGGCCTCTCGCTGTGGTTTGTTTCTTTAGCTGCAAGTGTATTTCAGACTCACGATTTTCTTTAACTGGAATGCCACAAATAAAATACATATATTTTTTTTCACTCAGTTGGAACAAATGACAGAAAAGAAGAAAAAAGGTTTTACTGAGCTAAATGGGCAAAAATTGGAAGAAAGGAGAATGTGGTTTGGGGGAGGGGCCAGGTGGTGAGATAGTCATTGGAAGGTATTGTTGGGTTGAACAATTCCTGAACTAAACGCCAGATGGCATCCTTGGCCCAAGACTGTTTACTGCCTGCTGGAAGGGGTAGGACAAAGTGAAAGGAAGCCCCTTTAGGATTAAGGGGTAAGGGGTAACAATGAACAATTTGCTCTCTATAAAGGTGGTCACAAATTGTATATTTTATACTCTGGCAGTACTATGTGCAGTAGTATGGTGCAGTTCGCTCCCTTCAAAGAAGAACATGAATATAGCACTACTTGGCTGAAAAGTATTATTTAGTGTTATTACAGTGGAATCATTTCCCACATTTCCAAATATATCCCAAGCCTCTGAAATATGAGTGCAGTTGGGAGGTAGACTTTTTGGCATTTCATTTCTGTAAATGGTTCTCTTTACCATCATTCAGAAGAATTAGAATAAATGATAGATGCAGTACTTTTCTTTTCCTTTTAATTGGTGTTGAACTTTGTGGGAACAGTATTGAAGTGAGACAGGGTGACAGAGGAGAAAAAACATCCTGGTGGGAATCATGAGGCCTCCTGGCCCTGTAATGAACTTTTTGTGTGGCGTTGCATGAGTAATTGAACCTCTCTGTACCTCATTTTATTAAACCATGGAAAGAGGAGATTGGACTTGATCATTTCCAAACTGCTTAGTTGAGCACAAACATCCCATGGTATGTTACTAGGCTTTCTTTAAAGGAAGAGCTTCATGGTTTAATAAATTAGCAAAACACTTCTCATTTTATCACCTTGGGGAGTGGCAATGTGCATATTAAAGTTGTTGGAAATTCTTATGTAAAGTAACTTGTCCCAAACTTTTGAATCCAAGAGCCCCTGTTTCTCAGAACATTTGTTGACATCTAAGTAACTCTAGAGTTTGATGGAATTCTATTTGAGAAGCAGTGGGTTCTACACCAATAGTCAAAACACTTAGGTTGTAGCCCTGGCTTGACTATTTTAGGCATCGCTTGACATCCCCTAGCTCAGTTTCTCCATCTGTAAAACGGGGATAGCACTGATGATTTTATAGAATTGCTGTGGCAGTTAAATGAGACCATGTTTGTAAAGACTATCACTGTCTCACACATGGCACATGGTTAATGTTTAATATGAATTATTTCTTTTTCCCTTTTGACTTTAAGACCAAAATTCTTGTTACGTTTTGTGAAGGATGAGAACAATGGGATATGGATAGAATTGCATACTTTGAGTAAGTCCTGATTTATTAATTCCAAGTCTTACAGTTTTCATGGGTACCAACTTGCAGTCTTTTGAATTAGTTGTGAAATCATAACGAAGTAAGACTTGTTCATATGGGACCAAAGACATAGCACTGCATGCCAATATTCTTTGGTAGTCTACATGTTTTTGTTTTGTTAATAACTTGAAAATTCATTATTTTAGATTTTTTAACTTTTCCTAAAGGATGAGGAGAAGCTACACTTTTCATAGTTTGGATTTTTTTTTTTTACTATGGGATAGGTGACTGGTTCACTTAGAGAAATAGTGCTGTAGATAATTCAGATTGCTTTTATTTAGTGTGAGAACGAATCATGCAGTTCTTTAACAATGAATTTATCATTTTAGTAAGACTATGCTTATGTTGAAATTACTATATGTTTTGTTTTTGAAGTATGTCATTTGAATAGTAGGAGGAATCTGCCATTGAATGTACCACACATTTGGACTTAATAAAATTTACTGAATTACATGAAACGTGTGTTTGAGTCTTAAATATGAGTTCCTGTAACTTTTTTTTTTATTTGGCCCATATCATAAAACTTTAATTGACACAGTAGATGATAATGGTTATTGTGTGGATATAGAAATGTTAGTTATATTTACTTGGTTTTTGTCATTGCTACAGCTTCCAATAAGAATCTCTATAAATGCTTTTAGTAATGATACGTAATAGTATGTTGGTACTTAGCATACATGTAACTATTTGATGTGTATAACATATATAATCAGGTATAAGTTTTGCAGTCCATTCAGTTTCCTCACTTGCTAATACAAGTAATAAACTTTCATCCTGATACAACTTGCTGTTATAAGAGAAAAACATATAGATTACTTACAAAATGATAGAATAAAATCTCATTTCAGTCCAGTCGAAGGGAAAGTTTTGACACTGTTTGGCAATGTCTAATGTATATTGATGGGCCGGATAGAATTCATTAGCTTATGCCCAGTAGGTGTGTAGTCTGATTTTTGACAAAGTGAAATACCAAAACAAGATGGTAGGGTGACTACAGTTGTTTGTCTTATCTCCCTCCTCATAAATATCCTATTAAAGTGATAGTAGGTGGATAAAAAAGGATAACCCTGAAACAACAAATAAGAAGGAGCCATCAGAGCCGGTGATTTCAAGATATTTATAAAGGAAGAAAAGCAGATGGAGATGTGGTTATTGATGAAGCGGCACGGAGGCAGTCCCAGCTGAAGTCTGTGTGCTGAGGGGGCTGTAGTTTCGGAAGAAGCTGAACTGCTTTGCAGAACCTTAGAGAGTTTGTGGACATGTTGATGTCAGATTGGAGAGAGAGTAAGAGACATGTGGAGCCTGACACAAGGGGGAGCAGTTTACGTTTTATCATGGAATAGCACACAGATGTTTACCATGCAGGCCTGGGGCTTAGGCGATGTGCTGGTTCCTTCTGCAGAAATTGAAGAAGGTGTTTGGAGGTCAGTAGCCCAACCTGATGGTGTCGCTGCTCAGCGGAGCTCTGGGCTCTGTGACATTTAGGGAACGCCCCAGTGTCACAGCCAGCTTCTTACCCACACATCTCCGAGGGAAGCTGGCCGTTCAACAAGCCTCGCTGCATGCACATCAGTCTTTTCTAGCCTCTTACTAAATATAAGCCAAATTGTCAGGGATCACTTTCAGCCAGGGTTTCATCCTCTGTCTGCCAAACTGCTTTGCCAAAAGGTGTCCTCGGCCTGGTGCCATGGCGGCTCTGATGCCCGCGGTCTCCGCGGAAGAGGGAAGATGGCGCTTGATGGACCAGAACAGATGGAGCTGGAAGAGGGGAAGGCAGGCAGTGGACTCCGCCAATATTATCTGTCCAAGATTGAAGAACTCCAGCTGATTTTGAATGATAAGAGCCAAAATCTCTGGAGGCTGCAGGCACAGAGGAATGAGATTAATGCAAAAGTTCGCCTGTTGCAGGAAGAGCTACAGCTGCTGCAGGAAAAGGGCTCCTATGTGGGGGAGGTAGTCGGGACCATGGATAAGAAGAAAGTGTTGGTTAAGGTACATCCTGAGGGCAAGTTTGTCGTCGACGTGGACAAGAACATCGACATCAGTGATGTGACACCCAGTTGCTGGGTGGCTCTCAGAAATGACAGCTACACTCTGCACAAGATCCTACCCAACCAGGTAGACCCACTGGTGTCACTGATGATGGTGGAAAAGGTGCCAGGTTCAACTTAAGAGATGATTGGTGGACAAGCAGATCAAGGAGATCAAAGAAGTGATCGAGCTGCCCGTTAAGCATCCTGAACTCTTTGAAATGCCGGGCATCGCACAGCCCAAGGGAGTGCTGCCGTAGGGACCCACAGGCACTGGGAAGACACTATTGGCCCGGGCTGTGACTCATCATACAGACTATACCTTCATTCGTGTCTCTGGCTGTGAATTGGTATGGAAATTCATTGTGGAAGGAGCAAGAATGGTGAGGGAGCTGTTTGTTATGGCCCGAGAACACGCTCCATCTATCACCTTCATGGATGAAATTGACTCCATCGGCTCCTCACAGCTGGAGGGAGGCTCCAGAGAGGACCGTGAAGTCCAGCGCACGAAGCTGGAGCTGCTCAACCAGCTGGATGGCTTCGAGGCCACCAAGAATATCAGGGTCATCATGGCGACTAATAGGATTGATATCCTGGGCTCGGCACTGCAACGCCCAGGGTGCATCTACAGAAAAATTGAATTCCCACCTCCAACGAGGAGGCCCGGCTGGATATTTTGAAGATCCATTCTTGGAAAATGAACCTGACCCGGGGGATCAACCTGAGAAAAATTGCTGAGCTCATGCCAGGAGCGTCAGGGGCTGAAGTGAAGGGTGTGTGCACTGAAGCCAGCTTGTACTCACTACGGGAGCGGTGAGTCCATGTCACCCAGGAGGACTTTGAGATGGCAGTGGCCAAGGTCATGCAGAAGGAGAGTGAGCAAAGCATGTCCATCAAGAAGCTATGGAAGTGAGGCAGATATCCTTTGTGTGGATCCCTCAAAGCTCTGTAGGACAGGAAAAGAAAAAAAAAGGTGACCTCCATGTGGCAAGTTTAATGATCAATTTAAAATTCTCATCTCATGTGAATTCTCAACAGTATTTTCACAATGAAGCCCTCTTTCTTCCTTGAAATGTTTTCTTTTTCCTTCTGGGACGGTGCTTTTATCTTCTTTTGATGGCTTCTCCTTCAGCAGTCTCCCTTGCTGGATCCTCTGATCTGAACTCTAACCTTTGAAACGGCTCAGGACTCAGTTCTTAGCCCACTTATCTATCTGTTCTCTCTCTAGAGCAGGGGTTGGCAAGCCCTTTCTGAAAAGGGCCAGATAGTAAATAGTTTAGGCTTTGCAAAACCTGTGGTTTCTTACAACTACTTATCTCTGCATTGCAGGGCAAAAGCAACCAGAGAGTAAAAGTATGGGTATGGCTTTTGTTCCAACAAAAGGTTATTTATAAAAATAACAACAGGCCATGTGCTGGCTTTGGCCCATGGTCTGGAGTTTCTGTTGTTGCTTTTGCTGTAGATGATCCCATCCAGTCCTGTAGCTTGAGACACCATCTATGCCTCCCAGATGTGTAACATTAGCCCTAGTCTCTTCTTGAGCTCAAGATTTACAGATGCAGTAAATGTACTCTGTATTTCCACTGAAACGTCTAAGAAGCATCTAAAGGTTAACGTATACAAAACAGAGCTCCTGGTCCCCTACCCCCACCCAACTATTTCTTTCTGTCTTCTCACCTATAAGCAGTAACTTAGGAATCACTGTTGTGGCCACCACTACTCTTAGCCCATATCTAGTTCATTAGTTTCTCCCTTCAGTCCAGCTTTTTTTTTTTTTTTTGCGATATGCAGGCCTCTCACAGTCGTGGCCTCTCCCGTTGCGGAGCACAGGCTCCGGACGCGCGGGCCCAGCGGCCATGGCTCACGGGCCCAGCCACTCTGCAGCACGTGGGATATTCCCAGACCGGGGCACGAACCCATGTCCCCTGCATCGGCAGGCGGACTCTCAACCACTGCGCCACCAGAGAAGCCCCAGTCCAGCTTTTGAAATGTATGCAGAAGACAATTCTCTCCACTCCCACCCTTGCCACTATATCCATGTCACCATTGTCTTTCACTTGACCAGTTGCAGTAGCCTCCTGATTCTTCACCTTGCCTCCACCATTGTCCCCTGAAGTCTGCTTTCCACCAGAAGTCATCTTGATTCTTTAAGATGTACGTCTGATCATGCCAGGTTCTGCTCCTCGTATACAAGTTCCTGTGTGGCCTGGTACTGGGCTTCCCCTCTGAATTCATTGCTTACCACTCCTTTTGATCCCTTTGCTCCAGCCATCCTGGCCTCCTGGCTGTTTCTCAGACACGCCGTGCATATTCTTGCCTCTGAGCTTGCTCTGCATGCAGTGTTCCTGTCTAGATGTCTGCTTGACTCACGTCCTCACTTCATTCAGCTCTGTGCTGAAGTGTTACCTATCAGAGAGATCTTCCCTGGCATTTCCATATTTCTCTTTTTCGCTCCTTTCTTGCCCTGTACCTGCTAGAGTTAAAAACATCTTCATTGCTCCTATGCATCGCCTCCCCCACCAGAGTATAAGTTCCGTAAAAGCAAGGAATTTGTATACCTAGTACCTAAAACAGTGCTTGGGATACTGTATGTGTTCAGTAAATATTTACTGAATGAATGATTTTAAGAAAACCTCATAAGCTAAATGGGAAAAAAAAGAAAGTAGAAAGAGAACTTGAATTTTTCAAAGTCGCATGGGTGTCCTCTGAGATTTCAGAAGCGATGGCATCCATTAAGAAGGAAGAGGAGGCTGTGAAGAAAAGGCAATCAAAGAACAAGAACTCTTGGAAATTAAAACTGTGATTGTTAAGACAAAGAAGTCAGTGGACGGTGTAGTGGGTTGAATGGTGTTCTGTTGTTTTAAGCCACCAGGTGTGTGCTAATTTGGTATAGCAGTCCTAGAAGGCTGATACAGAGAAGTTAGAACATAAGGTAAATAAATCTACCAGAAAGTAAACAAAATGTCTGAGACAGCAAAAAAATGAGGAAGAAAGAAGAGACATAGAGATTTAGTCTAGGAAGCCTAACATTTGGCTAATATGAGTTCCAGAAAAAAAAGAACAGACAAAACGAAGAAGAATTTTCCAAGGAATAGTGGAAGAGATCTAAGAATTTAAGTACCCAAGTGTTCTGAGTCCCAGACACTTTCTTGTGAAATCTCTGAAAACTGAAGCTTTTATAAAGAAGACGCTAAAAGTCCCTGGGGTTGGGGTCGGGGGTGGGGAGGGAGAACAGGTCACCTGCAGAGGACTGAGAATCAAACTGGTATCTGACTGACCCAGCAGCGCTGAAAGCTCAGCAACTGGAGTATTGCCTTTGAAGTTCTGAGAAAATGATTTTCCTCCTAGAATTTACCCAGGCAACCATTAATCTAGGGTAAAGACTGAATCAAGACGTTTCAGACGTTTAAGGACTTGGGAAATTTACCTCCCATGCATCCTTTCTTACACAACACAAGTTAGGGATATGCTTCTGCAAAACATGTAAGTAAGCCAAAAAAGGTGAATGCATGGGATCCAGAAAACAGATCTAAGCTGGAAACCAACAAAGCAGAGTCTAAGGGTGCCAAGAAAGCTTCCAATCCAGATTGCAACGGGACGAATGAGATTTCCAAAGGGAGCCGCTTGGGTAGAGAGAGAATTCCATAGTTTTTATGGAAGCTGTGAGACATTTGAATAATTGATAGATATGATTATGACTGACAATGGAAGGAAGAAAATTAGAAGCACAAGTCATAGAAGCTGAACAAGAAAGGAAATTTATTTATGACATTCTACCTGGCCAAAAATCAACACACAGACAGTGTTTCTTAAACTTGCCTGACTATATGAATTATTTGGGGGTGCTTGCTAATAATACAGATATCCAGATTTCTCTCCTTAAGATTTTGATTAGATATGGGGGTCCAGCGATCTGTTTAACAAGTAATTCAGATTTTTCTTAATCTTAGGAAATATACTAACAGGAAAAGCATAGAAAACTCAGTGTGATTATAGAACATTTTATGAGCCTTGAAAAAATAAAAGTGCAGAAGATAAAATTAGAAGAGAGAAGGATGAAGAAAGAGAGGTAAAAAGCCAGTTAGCTGAGTCAAGAAATACTGTATATGTTTGGTGGAGGAAGGACTAAAGCTGTTAAGTATTAAGATTGGCCAACAGAGAATTTAAAGGGAAAGGTTGGGGTCAAATTAACTAAACTTACCTCTCAGAGCTGAAATCAGTAGGCAATATTCTAAAATTGTAAATTAAAAACTAACCATATAAATATATTATTTAGGGAGATGAAGATAACATCTAGATCTAAAGTAAGTTAAGGAGGCCTAGGTGGGTTGCTCTAGAGTGGAGCTGGGTTGGAGAGAGGTGGGGACTTTTTTTAACCATGCACATGCATTGCTTTGTTTAAACAACAACAAAATAGATATTTATAAAAGTAAATTGGCAACGACTTGGTTTCAGTTATAAAGAAGCAACCAGTCTGAGCTATAGATAATGAAGTTCAAACTTAAGATTTATTGCTAGTTTTCTCTGAGGCTCTAAGAAAGGGCTGTTTCTAATCTGTGCTTCAGTTGTATCTTTACAGGGTGATTACCACAGTGCTTGCTGCATGTACCGTGTCTGTCTGTCTATGCCTCATAGGTATAATATGGATTACCCTGTTCATTTTATAGTTGATCAGGATAGGTAGTACAGGTTTCTCCACTATCCAGAAAGGGAGCAGTCCTGTGAAACCATTCATAAGCCGAAATGGCATAAAGCAAAGAAGCAATACCTTAGGATACATCTTGCTAATGAATGCACAAAATAAATGGAGAGAAAGCACAGGTGCTCACAGACACAGTTCAAAGCTATGGCAGCTTGCTGCTGAGATGATGAGTGTATAGTTCCCAGGGAAGGAGCTTGGCTGGCCACTCTCACTGCTCAGGGGTGCTCGCTGCCTCTATAAGAGCTGCTGGAAAACACACCGAGTGCTGTTTTCGATTTTTGCCTTTTTTTGTAAAAGTGAAAATCCTCTTAGGATTTCTTTCTGTTAGCAAAAACAGGTACTAATGTAGGTCTTTTGTAAAAGTGAAGTGGCATAGAGCAAACTTTTCAAAAAGCAGGGGATACCTGTACCTATCTTTAAATCCACCTTTAGAGAATCTTAATACCCTTTAAGTGGAGCCTAATAGCATCCTTATATCACTGACTCTAGAAAACTTTTAATGGGTTCTCAGCCTGCCTTTGTGTGTTAGGTCAATGGTTAGCTCTCTAATTGTGCCAAGAGGACTCCTTTATTTGTTAAATTTACAGGATGATGCTGATCCTGATAACATGTAGTACTCGCCCTGTCTTATCTGTGGGCATTGCTCACATTTTAGCACTTTTGTATCCTGGCATCTAGTATGTTGCCTTTTACATAGTACTAAATCGTATCTTGCTTAATTGAAGAAAATTGAGAAAATTAAGTTTCAGAGAAATCGAGTGGCTTAATCAGGCTCAGCAAATAACGTGGCAGATTCTTGGCCTCTGTGTTCGTTGCTCCTGTGCAAATTTATTGGCATGTTGCTCATCAAAGCATTATGATTATCAGATATCTAAGGCCCTATTTTATTTTCCCAGAAATTATTCTTTTTTTCTTTATTATTATGTTTTTATTTAAACTATTTCATGATCCAAATGGCTTCTAGTAGGTTTGGTTATCTGAGTCAGACCATTCACTTACATTTATATATTTTTTACCTTCCAAAATGGCAGTTGGAAAACAATTTTAATGTATATATTGGCATTACCTTAGTGTTTGAATATATTTAGATCCCAATTTAAAGAAAGAGATATCGCATGCTTCTCACAGATCTTTAGATTTTAGTGATCACAGCCTGGTCTAGTCCTGTTTTTCCTCATACTTGAGTAGCATGTGCTCCTCTTAACATCTTAATAAGTTTGTTGGGGCTTGTCCCCAGTTAAGGAGAGCTTTAGGGAAACTTAACACAAAATCAGTGTGCCAAAGGTATCATTTACCCTTAATTACAAAGGCAGCCTAGCTATTCTGTCAAGTTTCCTGTACTTCATTAATTTTAATAACAAACTTTCCTGGTTTGTACAACTTCCTGAATTCTTAGAGCTGAGATTATTGTTAATTTCCATCACAATGATAGGTTCCAAATGTAACAACTGAAGTAATATGCTAAAGGATTACATCTTTCTTCTCTTCAAAATTCTACCTTATCTTTGTGACTTAAAGTGGAGAAAAGGATCACAGATGGTTGATTGTTATTTGGAATAAGTGTTTCTATTTATATGTTAATATACTATATTTTTCTTAATTGCCATCTTTTTTTTATTTGCTCCATATATACTTATTTTAAAAATTACATAGGATAAAATTCACTCTTCTTTTTGGTGAACAGTTCTGAGTTTTAGTAGAAATATAGATTCATTTAAATATCACAATCATGATACAGAACAGTCTATCACTCCCCAAAATTTCCTGTGGCCCCTCTTTCAAGTCAACTCCACCCTCTACCCTCATCCTCTGGCAACCACTGGTCTGGTCTTTATCCCTATAGTTTTGCCTTTTCCAGATGTCATCTAAATGGAATTGTTTGAGTCTAGCTTCTTTTCACTTAGCACGTTACATTTTAGATTTTTTCATTTTCTTGTGTGTATCAATAGTTCACTCCTTTTTATTATGGACTAATATACTATTCTGTAAAGTGCCATTGTGTGAGTGTAACAGTTTGTTTATCCATTTACCAGTTGGACATTGGGGTTACTTCCAGTTTTTGTGGTTATTGAGTAAAGCCACTATAAACATACACTTAGAAGATTTTGTGCAAACATAAGGTTTCATTTTTTCCTGGTTAAGTACTTAATAGTAGGATTTCTGGGTCATATGTTTAACTTTATAAGAAACTGCCAAACTCTTTTCCAAAGTTGCTGTACCATTTTCATTTCCTGCCACTACATTTTATTTTAATAAAAAATATGTAAATGTGACCCACTTAAGTACCCTTGTTATTTATAGAAAAGTAAATAATCAAGCAACAAACTGATAATTTTGTTCTTTCTGTTCTTGTGTTGCTCATAGAAGACTTTAAAATCAGGCACAGAATTTGAAATTTGATGTGGTATGCAAAAGAGAAGTTTTTTTTTTTCGAGATGCATCCTTTTTAACTGATGGAAAAGAGCTTTACAGATCATAGTGAGTTTTATACCCTTTGCCACTTGTGTGCTTTTTCTCATCTTTATCCTACTTTGTGCACCGGGGTCCTTCATGAGTTAGCTTGTTGCTAGGGTGGGAAGAGAAAAATTACATTAACAGCTTGTACAGAAAAATGAAATAGTAATAGAGGTATTTGCTCAGCAAATATTTACTGAATGCCTACTAAGTGCTGGAAATTTTTCTGGATGCTGGGGATCCAGTAGAGAGCATAACAGAGCAAACAGCAACAAACAACAACAACAACAATCTTCAAGAACTTTAGTCTATTGATAAGTGCTAAGGAAAACTCACACAGCATGAGAAGAGGAAATAAAATTTTGGTGGAGTGGAGGCCATTATTAAGTTATATACTTCTAATTTTATTGGACTGAAGCCATGGCTTGCTTTTCGTTTGTTTATTTAAATAAACTTTATTTTGGAATAGTTTTAGATCTGGCAAGGTTGCAACAGTAGTACAGAATTCCAGTATATCTCTTACCACGTTTTCCCTAACGTTAACATCTTTCATTACCACTGTACATTTGTCAAAGCTAAGAAACCAACATTGGTACATACTATTAACTCAACTCCACGTTTTATTTGGGTGTCACTGGTTTTTCCACTAATGTCATTTTTCTGTCCCATGATCCAATTCAGGGTACCACATTGCATTTAGTCATTATATTTCCTTAGTCTCCTCTAATCTGACAACTTCTCAGTCGTTCCTTGTTTTTTGTTTTCTAATGACCTTGAAATTTATGAACAGTATTGGTTAGGTATTTTGTAGAATGTCCCTCAGTTTGGGTGTGTCTGATGTCTTTCTCACGATGAGACTGGAGTTCTGGGTTTGGGGGAAGTGTACGACAGAAGTGAAGTACCCTTCTCATCATGGCATATCAGGAGGTACATGCTATGAACATGACTGGTGATATTAACCTTGATTACTTGGTTAAGGGTACTGCTTGTCAAGCGTTCTCCACTGAAATGTTTTCCCCTTCCATACTCTATTCTTTGGAAGTGAGCCACTAAGTCCAGTCCACAATTGGGGGGACAGGGTAAGCTTTACTTCTTGGAGGGGAGGACGTCTACATATATTGTTTAGAATTTTTCTGAAAGTAAGACTTGTCTCTTACCCCTCATTTATTTATTTATACAATCATTTATTTGTATTACTGTGGACTCATGTATATTTATTGTATACTTTGGGTTATGATTCAATACAGGCATACCTTATTTTATTGCACTTTGTTGTACTTCAAAGATATTGTGTTATTTACAAATAGTTTTGTGGCAACACTGTGTTGTACAAGTCTGTTGGTGCCAATTCCCAGCGACATTTGCTCATTCGGTGTCTCTGTGTCACATTTTCATAGTTCTTGCAATATTTGTTATGGTGATATGTGATCAATGATCTTTGGTTTTACCAGTACGACTCACTGAAGGCTCAGATGATGGTTGGTGTTTTTTTAGCAATAAAGTATTTTTTAATTAAGGTATATATATTGTTTTTTAAGATATAATATTGTTGCACACTTAGAAGACTACAGTGTAATAATGTAAGCATAACTTTTATATGCACTGTGGAACCAAAAATTTGTGTGACTTGCTTCATTGTGATATTCACTTTGTTACAGTGGTCTGAAACCAAGCCCACAGTATCTCCAAGGTTTGCCCATACCCATTATTTATTTTGTCACTCAACTTGTTCCAGCTTTGGCCTTTGGGAACTCTTTCAGGTTGGCTCCATTTCCCTTTGACATACCTCCAGCCTTTTGTTTTGAGCACTTGGTTGGTTTCTGGTAGTACAGGATATTCCAGGCTCATCTTGTATATTCTTTGCCCCAGCCTTAGAATCATCCCATTCTTCAAGAAGCCCTAGTTCTTTTCATTGGAGAATGGTATTTAGAAGCCAAGATTTGGGTGCTAGGTATACTCATTGCTACTGGAGTGTCAGCCAGTCCTCATTTTATTTATTAAGATATTTTTAAAGTCTGAATTTGAAAATTATACCAAAGAAGTAGCAGGCCAGAAGTAGAACATACCCTGACTTA
The DNA here is from genome assembly GCF_003676395.1 of Aethalodelphis obliquidens. NCBI lineage: Eukaryota > Metazoa > Chordata > Mammalia > Artiodactyla > Delphinidae > Aethalodelphis > Aethalodelphis obliquidens. Next base: position 42,110,114 of record NW_020837950.1, on the reverse strand, counting down.
AGAAATTGCAAAGTGAAAATTTTCTATGGCTGTATTAAGCCCAGCTTTTAGAAACATTCATTCCAGCAAAAGTATGCATTGGGTTATTGTATTTTGTTTAAATAATATATACTTTTAAAGGTATTTTATATATACATTTCAGTATGCAATGAGGATAAAATAGTTTCTGTTACTGAAATTTTTGTTTTAAGCTCACCTTAATATTAGCATCCTTATCACTTTGAGTGGAACAAATGATTCGTTTCTTTTAATTTGGTAGGACCTTTAACCCTTTGTTCATGTAAATTGTAGGTGGAAATTAGGAATTCTATTGCTAGGTTTCTCTTGGGAAAATTGACATCAGTTTTAGTCCATTTCACTTATTAATCAGTCTCTTTTCGAAAGTAAGATTTTTCATATTTGGGGTTTTCGTCTAATTTAGACATATTTTGCTTTGGATGTTTAAGCCGCAGGAATAAGTAAATGGTTTCAGCAACTCAAATATGGTTGATTTGGTGTGTACAGCAGTCCCACTTGTCTGTGGTTTTGCTTTTCACAGTTTCAATTACCCTTGGTCATATGTGGTCTGAAAATATTAAATGGAAAATTCCAGAAGTAAATATTTCATAAGTTTTAAATTGTGTGCCACACTATTCTGAGTAGTGTGATGAAATCTGGTGCTGTTCTGTTTTGTCCTGCCTTGTCCCTGTCCTGGGCATGAGTCATACCTTTGTCCAGCCTTAGTAGATATCTCGGTTGTCAGACCCACTGCCCAGGCACCACAGAGCTTGTGTTCAGGTAACCCTTATTTTCCTTAATAATGGCTCCAAAGCGCAAGAATAGTGATGCTGGCAATTCGGATATTCTCTTACTGTGCCTAATTTATAAATTAAACTTTATCATAGGTATGTGTGTATAGGAAAAAAAAAAAACATATGTAGGGTTACTATCCACAGCTTCAGGCATCCATTGGGGTCTTAGAATGTATCCCCCGAAGATAAGGGGGGACTACTGTTTTTCTCTTTCGTAATCAGATTGGAGCAAGTTTTAAAAGTTGAATTAAACTTTAAATTGGGAGTTAAAGTTAATTTTGAAAAAAAACATTAAAAACGTGTTTAAAATTTAAAAGTGGGTAAGAGTATAATTGCTCTAAAGAACAAGATAGACCATTGCTTTAATTCTGTGTTTTTGTTTATTTTCCTTTGCAGAGAATGTAGCTGGTCACTACATTTCCCCCTTTCATGATATTCCTCTGAAGGCGGACTCTGAAGAGGTATTGTTTTAACTTGTTTGGGGCATGAAAATATGTACTTCTCATATCACCATAAAATGCTTTTTGGAAGCATCTTGAAAGGAAAGAATGTGGTCGGAAGCTGAGAAGGGCAACAGAGTTATCATAACAGGATTATAAGCCTCCTTCGTGAATTAGAATTTGGATAAGAATAGGATTCTTCCAGGAGGACTTGAGGAGAAAGAGATGTTAGTCGATAAAGCTTAGAATTTGGTCAGAAATAAAGATTTAAGGTATAGAATTTAAGAGGTTAACAAGAGGCTTATTTTAAGTAGTAGTAGCAGTAGTAGTAGAAGTAATAACATTTGTGAATTATTTTGTTTGCTAGCCACCATGTGAACATATGACATTTTATTTAATCCTTATGAGTTGCTATTATCATCTCTAAGGACACCGGAGCCGAAGGCATGTTATTGACTTGTCTAAGGTCACGCAGCTGGTAAGTGCCAGAACCAGGTTTTGAACTAGCATTTCTGACCACAGAGTTCATGCTCTTTAACTACTCTACGAGACAGATGCTAGAAAGATAAAGTTGGGAAGATTGTAGTCTTTGAATAGTTATTCTTTTAGAACCTAAAATTACTTGACAGGTGTGAGGGTGGAAGGGATGTAAGTCAGGTCAGAGGGAGATCTGCTGCTGAAGGTGGAACTAAGAGGGGCTCGGAATATTGGAACCTTCCGAGGACTCTCCTGACTAGCTGGTGAGGTGGCATAATTGGCAGTGGATGTTAGTAGTCACCATGACGTTGGAAGTTCTTTTCTTGAAATCTGAGTAGTTACAATAATTGGCTGACTTCATCTGTTAAGTAAGTTAACCAGGACTATGTTCCTGGTTGAGATTATATGGGGCTAGTTAGTGGGGTGGGGTTTTCTAGAACTGTGGGGAGATGAGTGTGAGGGCAGAGGCCAGTGAAGAAGTGGGAAGCTGCTTCAGATGCAAGGCTGGTTTGACCTTTTTGGTGTTACCTCAGGGACTGAATTTCAGGCATCATCCAAAGGTTCTGGAACTCTGGAGTAGGACTTACGCTGCCTTGCAGCCCTTCACAGGGCTGGACTGTCCATAACAGTGGCAGCGGGGAGAATAATAGCAAAGATTTATTGAGCGTTTGTAGTGCTTAGGCAAGCACTGTGCCCAGAGCTTGACTTGCATCATTTCAAAATGTGCCGGGCTACTATTATCATCCTTATTTTGTTAGTGAGGTTAAGTACCTTGCTCATGGTCACAAATCTAGTTTGCTGTGGAGGTGAGATTTGAACTTAGGTGCTCTAACTCCACAGACTGTATCTTTTTTTTTTTTTTTAAACATTTCTTCAGGCTTTATTTTAAATGATAGCAGGTTTGAGGTCAAGAAGACAATAGGTGATGGTGACTTGATATAGTAAAAAAAAAAAAAAAAGTGAAAGGAAAGGTATTTTATTCTAAACTATTATTTACAAACACATTTAAAACTATAGTCATTTCCTATAATGTCTATAGAATTTTCTATAAATAATTTTCCCAGAAAGAGCGAGGAAAAGGATGCTCGGCAACAGGGGTACCCTTTTCTACAAAGCCTGTGTCTTAACTGCTCTTGTGTAATTCTTCTAGCTCATTACTTCCGAGGAGTATTCAGCTACAGGACAAGGAGTCATGTAATCTGGAGAGAGAAAGAAACCAATGAGAGGGCAGAAAGAACTCCACAGTACTGTGTGTGTGTGTGAATGTGTGTATGTGTATGTGTGTGTGTCCATGTGTTTTGTTTTGTCGTGGCCAGTGAGCTGTCCAACCTAGATATCTCACGTCTCCCAAAAATTCTCTTTGATTTTGGCCAAAAGTGCGTGCATTCATCTATTTATTTACTCATAGACTTATTCATTCAGTAAACAGTTATTGCATGCTTATTAGGAGCCTGACAGTATTCCAAGCACTAGAGTTGCAGTGGTAAATAAGGTGAATATAGTTCCCACTCAGCCGGAGGAGACTAACAACCTGAAAATAAACAAGTCAATCCGATAATGTTATGTGCTCAAAAACTAGAATAGGGTAAGGAGGGTAGGAGTGACTGGTGGGTGCTGCTTCAGGTGTACTGTAACAAAATCTTTATACCTGATCACAGTAACAATGATAATAATAATATTTGGAGGAATCATGTAGTAGGTAGGGGTGGAGGTGGAACAAAGAGTGGGCTTTAAACATCCCAGTGGGCATAATATTCTGCCTAAGGAGGATGGGTTTTGGGGAACATGAGATTTGGGGTTATGAAAAATTGAGGATAGGGCAGGACAAAGTATAACAGGCTATACTGGTGAATTCTGGGCCTTTTGGAGACTGGTACACACAGTGGTTATGTAAATAGGTTTCCCTGGTTCCCAGTCCTAATGGGTAGAATGGTTGCACCTTATACTTTGGGTGGTGGTATTTTAGGAACAGGAATAATGTTTCCGGGCCGGCTTGGAATAATTGTTTTGCTGTTAGTTTTTGTTTCCTCCACTAGTTGTTTTGGTGTGTAAAAGTTACATATAATGTGTGAGCATTTGTGAATGGCATAATTTTTCTTCTCAACCCACCATACACTCTTAATTTAAAAGTGCTTGATGGAGGCATAGTAATCACACCTTGGTGGAAATCACAGGCAGGAGGTGCAGCCGAGTACTTTCATGGCTTGTTAGTCATACTCCCTGAAGTTTCATTCCAATAATGTTTTATGTTTTAAGCATAGTCACTGGAAACTGCCAGTCTTTCCTTAAAGACTGAACAGAGCCTTTGCTTGTTTTATAAAAACTAGGAAAGTATACTTGAAAGAGATGTAGCTTTTCTGATAATTTGTTTTGTGAAACACTTTGATGCTCATGCACTGGGGATGCAAATGCTGAGAGAAAAATGAAGTGGGCATTTGGTGGATTCTCTGTTGAATCAGGTTCCTGGAAGCCTCTGTAGTGGAGTGTTTATTCAATAGGCATATTTTCATTGCTCTGCAGTCAATGCAGCTGTATTCTTTCGTGAAATATCACAATCATAAATACTTTCTTTTTTAAATTGAAGTATAGTTAATTTACAGTGATTCAGGTGTACAGCAAAGTGATTCAGTTTTATATGTATACACACACACAAACACACAATATATATATATTCTTTTTCAGATTCTGTTCCATTATAGGTTATTACAAGATATTGAATATAGTTCCCTGTGCTATAGAGTAGGTCCTTGTTGTTTATCTATTTTATGTATAGTAGTGTGTATCTGTTAATCCCAAATTCCCAATTTATCCCTCCTCCTCTTTCCCTTGTGGTAGCCATAAGTTTGTTTTCTATCACTGTGAGTCTACTTCTGTTTTGTAAATAAGTTCTTTTGTATCATTTTTTTAGATGCCACATGTAAGTGATACCATATGGTATTTGTCTCTGTCTGTCTGTCTTCACTTAGTATCATGATCTCTAGTTCCATCCATGTTGCTGCAAATGGTATTATTTCATTCTTTTTTATGGCTGAGTAACATTCCATTATATGTATATACCACATCTTCTTTATCCATTCATCTGTTGATGAACATTTAGGTTGCTTCCATGTCTTGGCTATTGTAAATAGTGCCGCTATGAACATTGGGGTGCATGTATCTTTTCGAATTAGAGTTTTTGTCTTTTCTGTATATATGCCCAGGAATAGGATTGCTGGATCGTATGGCAGCTCTATTTTTAGTTTTTTAAGGCACCTCCATACTGTCCTCCATATTGGCTGCGTCAATTTACATTCCCACCAACAGTGTAGGAGGGTTCCCATTTTTCCACACTCTCTCTAGCATTTATTATTTGTAGGCTTTATGATGATGGCCATTCTGACCAGTGTGAGGTGGTACCTCATTGTATTTTTGAATTGAATTTCTCTGATAACCATCTTTTCTTTTATAGGAAAATGGCATTCCTACAAAGAGAGCACGAAATGATGAATATGAGGTATATCTAAAGGTTTTTATTTGTGTGTCTCACATTGTCTTTTAAAGACCTTGATGATAGTTTGCATTTGTAAAATGATTCTGAATTATTCTCCCTTGCAAAACTTTTGTGTGCATTCTGATGTTTTTCTGCTTCTAGTAACTCTTTAAGGCAGCTAGGGACAGTATTACCATTTTACTTTTTTTCCCTTGTGGTAAAATATACATAACATAACACTTAGCATTTTATTTATTGTACACTTTTTAAGTATACTTTAAGTGACATTACACTTAGCATTTTATTTATTGTACACTTTTTAAGTATACTTTAAGTGACATTAAGTACTTTAGCATGTTGTGCAACCATCACCACCATCCATCTCCAGAACTTTTTCATCCTCCCAGACTGAAACTCTGTACCCATTACGCAAAAGCTCTCCATTCCCGCTTCCATGCAGCCCCTAACCACTATTCTACTTTCTGTTTATGAATCTGACTATTCTAGGATCCAGGAACAACTCTTTTGGGGGTAGAGAAGAAAAAAAAAAAGTTATACCAACTATATGCTAAAATAAATACATTCTCAATCAATCTTTCAAGTATGTGACTGTCAAGCTTTTAATATTTCTGGGCTTAGGATCAGCACATTTGACATATTTCTTGACTTACGATCATCCCATTTCTTGCTGTTGATACCTTTATATCTTGCTGTTTCCAGGCAGCTTTTCCTGCCACTTCCTTAGCCTTCTTTTCCCTTTCCAACCTTACTGCTATCTAGTCTCTCATCTGGCTGAAACTTATGACCCCAGCCTTTGAATCCACTTCCAAACATAGCTGTGGGGCTGTTGAATTCCTGTCACCTTTGCCTGCCCTCCATCTTGTATTTTCCTAAACTGGCGTTTGTCAAAATGGTCCTAAGCCATCTGCATTGGAACTGCTTAGGGCCCTTGTTAAAATTTCTGATTCCTGGTGCATTCCATGTCTACTAAATGAGAATCTCTGCTTGCTGGGGACTGGCTAGTCTACATGTGTAACAAGTGTTCCAGGGCATCCTATGCACCTGAAGTTTGAGAACCATTGCTCTAGATGTTGGGTGAATAGACATTCAGGGGCTCAAGTCTTTATAGATTCCTAGAGACTTCAAATGTTAAACTGGAAACAGTTGTTTCAGTGGGAGAAATGTATTCTGAGTACACACAGCCAACTTAACATTTAATTCTTAGTTACATAGTTTGTGTGTCAGAGACTACCTGATTTGAGGGTTTTTTTGTATTTTGTTTTTTTAAATTCTCTCGTATTTCCCCCACCCCCTAGGCCCTGGCAACCACTTTTCTACTCTCTTTGTATGAATTCGGCTTTAAAAAATTTTTAAGATCCCACATATAAGTGATGCCATGCAGTATTTGTCTTTCTCCTTCTGGCTTATTTCAGTGAGCATAATACCTTCCAGGTTCATCCCTCCTGTCACAAAGGGCAAGATTTCCTTCTCATGGTTGAATAATATTCCCTTGTATGTATACAACATCTTTATTCATTCATTTGTTGACAGGCATTTAGGTTGTTTCCGTGTCTTGACTATTGTGAATAATGCTGTAATGGGCACAGGAGTGTAAATAGCTGCTCAGTATCCTGTTTTCATTTTTTTTTTTGGATATATATCCCAAAGTGGGATTTCTGGGTTATATGGTAGTTCTATTTTCAATTTTTTGAGGAACCTCCATACTGTTTTCCATTGAGGCTGCACCAATTTACATTCCCACCAACAGTGCACAAGGGTTCCCTTTTCTCCACATCCTTGCCAATACTTGTTATTTCTTGTCTTTTCGATGATAGTCATTCTAACAGGCAATGAGCATCTATCTCATAGTGGTTTTGATTTGCATTTCCCTGATGGTTAGTGATGCTGGCCATCTGTATGTCTTCTTTGGAAAAGTGTCTATTCAAGACCTGTGCCCATTTTTTAATCGGATTGGTTTTTTGCTGTTGAGTTACATGATTTCTTTATGTATTTTGTATATTAACCCCTTAACAGATTTACGACTTATTTTCTTCCATTCCATTGGTTGCCTTTTCATTTTGTTGATGGTCTTCTTTGCTGTGCAGGATTTTTAGTTTAATGTATTCCCATTTATTTATTTTTGCTTTTGTTGCCTTTGCTTTTAGTGTCAAATCCAAAGTTTATTTGATATTTTAAGAGAAAGAGGATAGAAGGGTGATTTCCTCTCATTTTTGTCCCCAAGTATATAAAATCTACTGACTGCTTTTTCATCTTTTTTTTCCCCCCTGCAATAAAAATAGAAGGGAATAATAGAAAGAAAAGAACTGAAGGAGGAAGTGAATGCCCCTGACCCATACTCAACTTTCTGAATTTGAAATGTGTCCCCTTGTATCTTTGTGATTTTCTAATAAATTGCAGCAGGCCATTTTTGGTTTGTAATTAACACTAATCCTAGGATAACCAGACTAACATTGGCTTTAAAAAATTACAGGTCGTATGCATTTTAGCCAGAGAGAAGAAAAACAGGCTGGAAATACACTCCTAGTGATCAGAAACAAATGATGAGGGAGAGTGTAGTTTGTAGGCGTAAAATTCAAACCTGATCCATTGTTCTTTTGGTGTAATTCAAGTCTCCGTGAGTGCTTTTGGTAGGTGTCCTTGTGTAAAAGGATTGTCACTAGCTTTGTCTTCTCTGTCACCTCTGAGTATTCATCTGCATGCATTTGTTCTCTTATAGCCAGACTTTCAGGGATGAATAAATTATGTGAACATCTGTCATTTCCTTAGGTTTTTCTTTTTAACAGCTACTTCAGACATATTTAAACAGGTGCTGGGGTACCTCATGAAAGAGCATAGAAAATGAAACATAACAGCAGGCCTGTGTATAAGGTTGCTAAGATAGGTATGAGACATACTTCTAAGGAGCAATTGTTGAGAATTCATTCTCAGCTTTGTTCCTTATCTCGTTATGAGTATGCAGTTTTGTCACTGGTAAACTTTAGTCTTATCTAGAAGAACTTAAAAACCATCATTATTTTTGTGGCTTGATTTATATTTAATTGTATAAATGGCATTCTTTGAATTAATAGCATTCATGTTTCACTAAGGAAGCTCCAGATATTGTTTACCAGTGCTTTAAACCAGAGGTTCTCAACTCTGGCTGCATATGAAAATTGCTTGGAATGCTTTTAAAAATAAGCAGTGCCCTGGCTCCACCTGCGAACCATTGAATTCAAATATGTAGGAGATGGGGCTCTAAAAATCTTTTTCTTTTTTTTTTACTCGGTTACAGCTCTCCAGGTGATTTTGCTGTGTGACACAGTTGAGAATAAGTATATTTAATCACTGCTTCTCAAATGATCTGTGGTGAAGGACAGTTTTTTTGTTTACTTCTAATCTGTTGTGAACTGATACTTTAAAAAAATACAATCAAAATGAATTATTAGAAAAGTGTAATTCAAGTGCCAAATTTTTATTATTAGGTTCAACAGTCATAAAAAGTACTCTGTCAGATTGTTATAAATGTTTCTAAATGAACCAGTAACAGTCAGATTACAGATTAGCCCTGGTCCATGACCACACTTGGAGTAGGACTGTTTTAAACCATTGCTTTGATAAGTTGTTGGTTACTGATAGCAGAATGGCATACAAGTCAACTTTACCTGTAAGACTTTCTCTTTGTGAGGCCGTTACTGTAGGAAATTATTTTTACCCATCACTGATGTAGAGTCTCCTTTGTTTTAAGTACTCTGCAAAGTTCAGAAATGCTAAAAAGAAGCAGTGGTCCTTTTATAACTTTAGGGAACCAGAGATCACTAGATATGCAAGCTAAGCTTTAAAACTCTTTGTAAGCTTTACAACTACCTATACCAGTAGCCTTAATTTTATATTATATCATAATAACTTGGATTTAAATATTGTTTTATAATTTTAAAAATACTTCATAATTGTCTGTATTTTCATTTAAAATATGTAATTCATCTTCACAACAACCTTGTGTGGGGTGAGGAAGGAGATTATCACACTTACTTTGTAGACTGGAAAAGTGACACATTCAGCTCTCACTCCTATTTTAGCTGGAAAATAAAAGTTTCCTGGCTCCATTCTGGTTCTTTCACTACCCTGCAAAGGTATTTCCAGAAATGTAGCAACTCCTAACACTGTACAGTAGTGGGCAAGTGACACGATCAGGTTTAAATTCTGTTGTGTTTTAAACAACTTCTATAATTTTTTAGAAGGAATTTAAGGCATAGGCAGACATATGATGCAGACGCTTGACATTTTTTGTGGGAAAAAGACTAAAGCATTCTCATGCAGGAGATAAGTGAAAAGATAAAGGAAGGCAAAATTTTAAATGTTTTTTCTTTGTTGTTTTTTTAAATTGCAGAATTTGTTTAATATGGTTGTAGAAGTACCTCGGTGGACAAATGCTAAAATGGAGGTATGGATATATCCTATTAATATCAAATGGAAATGATAATAATGATATAAAAACTTGGTTTCAAGTTGTTTGCCATAATATTTTGAAATTGGGATGGTTGACAAACTTCTTTATAATTAAAGCAATGGAAAACATTCTTGTGAACTTATTTTGAATCTAATTTCAAAAAGGAAAATATTATTCAAAGCTGAATTTATACTTTAAAGAAAATGTTTTCCATTTTTGCCTCCCTAGTTTGTTATACACGTTATTTATTTAATTTTCCTTGACTCCTCTGTCTTTGAAAATGACAAATATTTTCAAGATTTTCTTAAATAGATTCTGAGATGTATTTTGTTCATAGACACAACTGAAACATATTATCTGGGGCTGATGATAATTTTGGTTTCTAAGGACTTAATTTTCCTTTAGATTTTATTTTAGTCTACTAGGAATGAAAGCATTTTGCTGGCCAACTTGGTTTCTGAGCACTTTCTAAGAGCATCTGCTGTTCCCCTGGTTAGCTTTTTTTTTTTTTTTTAAGTTTTTCCATGAGACATGAACCTATCAAGAACTTCCCTTTTGCTTTTCAGAATTTTATGATTTCATCTTCAGTTAGGTAAGATCCCTTATAGTTCCGAATGAAATTTGATTTATGGTACTTAGTTTGTTTAGTTATTTAAGCCTTCTCCTACAACTTTGGATGTGATGGCAAGTATTATTTCAAGTGTTTAAGGATTGTTACGTCAGTATATATTTCTGAGATTTTATATTTGGAGGATTGTCAGTAACTTCACCAAGTCCTGGTAGTATTTTGTTGTTGTTGTTAATATGTTAATAGGAAAAAGTAAAGATATTAGATTCTTCTTTTGTTCTTGCTTTAAATACAATGTTTTATCATTCTGGCTACTCTCTACCTCACTTGGGTATAGGATCAAGATTCTGTGAGATTCTGCCTAATTTAAGCAGTGTTTATTCATTCAAACATGGCTTCAGTTATTTTTTATTTACTTTATAGGATAGTTTTTTTTTTTCTTTTTGCATGGCAATTTGGATATGTTTGATTGAAAGGTAACTTTGAAATGAAATCACTTGGTGAAAATCTTTAGGTTAACTTTATTATAAGATTGATGGTAGAAAGTCCGAGATTAGTAACAAAGAGGAAGTTGATTAATCCTTATCCTCTTGCCGTTTCAATAAGCTTTCTTATTTGTGTTAGAAATAATGAGTTCATAAGTAATAGAGTGCCTAAAAATATAGTCTGATGTTTCTTTTCCAGACAGTTTTTTTTAATACAGAACAGTAAATTAGAAACAAGAACTGGCTTAATTTATTTTAAAGTGTCTTTGATCAGTAAGTTGGATTATGAATACTTAGTCTGATAATGGCAGATTTAAAAAATACTATTTGAATATAGGATTAATCGTTTCTTATTCCCCACCCCTCTTTTTTCCATGACCTGCTTAGATTGCCACGGAGGAGCCATTGAATCCCATTAAGCAAGATGTAAAGGATGGCAAGCTTCGCTACGTGGCAAATATCTTTCCTCACAAGGGTTATATATGGAATTACGGTGCCCTCCCTCAGGTAACATTTTTGTTATAATGGTAAAACTTCTCTGTCTTCTGAAAAAATTGCCTTGTAAATCCTGTGAACTACTAGAATTTAAATTGGTTCTAAGGACATGTCAGTGTGAGAGATTTGTGAATATAAATTTTTTTAATGTGGAGTTTTGTTGTATCAGTAAATTTTTTTTTCAAAGTATATATATGTCTGTACTCAAGTTCTTAGAGTTAGGTATATAGAACAATCACATTTGGCATTTTGAGTGTTATTTCTTTTTCTGGGCTTGGCTATTAAGAGTCGTGAAAAATGTTTTATCTCCTTAATCTGCAGTCATTTCTTTGGATATGACAAGTTATGCTTTTATATGCATTCATATATGACAGCATGAATTTTGTTTTTTAAATTTTAACAGATGAACTTTTAAATTGTTACCTCTTTCAGAACTCATTGTGAATTGAGTAAAGCAACTTAATTATATACTATTATGAATTTATAATTTTTAAGTGGGAAGCAATGGAAACAGTGACTAAGTAATGGTAAAGCAGCATTCCTACTAGAGAGTAACACTATTTGCTTTTCTTCCTTTCTTCTCCCTTTTTGTTTTCTTCTCCTGTTTCCTCACTCCTGGGAAGTGGTAACTCCTTCCAGATAATTTAGTGAGTAAAACTCAGAATATGCAGATTCAGAAGTCTAGGTTTGGGGACACAGAGAAGCATCTGCCTTTATGTTTATAAAAGCCATTAGAGCATCTGTCTATCTGAATATTTAATTTTGATTATTTAAATTTTATTTATTAATTTTAATATTTTGCATGAAATTCCAAGATGCTTTTTGGAAATTATCTGAGAAAAGGAGGTCTTGCTTTATCCAACTCAGAAAAACAGCTGCCCATGTAGAATAAACATTCACAGGAAAAGAAAAAAGAAAAATGTTTTTTAAAGAGTCAGGCTGTCTTTGATGCAGTTAGACCACCCAAGTAGATACATTCTTGGTTAAAACAGGCATTTCTAACATGGTGTGCTAAGAATGAGGATGTCTGTTGAAACCAAGAAGGCAGGTTTTCTGACTCCCCAGGTGCCTAAGTAGAGACCCTGTTTGACCTAGCAGTGAAAAAGCAAGAATATTTTTGTTAAGCTTGGGGGATAGGTCTGTACGAGAAGACATAGATGAGGGGAAGGCCAAAGAAGCCGTTGAATTAGAGAAAGACAAAAACAGAGCCATAAAAAGTATGTATTTGTTTATTTCATTAAACATTTATTAAGGATTTATGTGCTATGCTGTGTATTAGGTGTTGGGAAAACAGAAAAATGAGAGATACGTATAAGGTCAAGGCAGCATAATCGGTGACTAAGAATGTTGATTTTGGAGCCAGCTTGCCACTTCCTAGTAATGTGACCTTGGGCAAGTTCCTTTGTCTTTCGGTACCTCACCCTCTTTATATGTAAAATAGAGATGATAAAGTACCTACTGCACATGGTCCTGTTGAGGGTAAATGAGTTATTGCACGTTTATGTTAGAATAGCGCCTAATAGATAGTGATCCCATTATTATTACTGTTGGTACTTTTATTATTATATGGTCTTTATATAGACTCTTGGGGGTGGGGTGATCATCAACCAACTAGTGGTTACAGTGGAGCATAATAGATGCTACTAACTCATCTTTTGTAGTTTATCTATTTAAAGTCCTGACAAATTTTTGTGCTCCTCTGCATGTGTTTGAATGTGCAAGATGCTCTTGCTGCTATTATATTGGTCTGTTAGGTGCAGTGGTTCTTATATTAGAGCAGAGTTCGACTGCCGCTGGCTCTTTGCCCCCTGCCTTCACCACTGCCTACCAAGATTTCATACTCCACCTAGTATCCAAAATACCATTTTGCCCATAAGAGAACCTTTTAATGGTCTCTTGTTGCTAAAAGGATAAAATAAAAAGTTCCTAATATGGCTCCCCAACCCTTCATGATGTGGCCCTGCTTCTCCAGCCTCGTTTTGCAGCCTTCGTCTTTCCTCACTTCCATCCCACCACAGCAGCTTCTTCAGTGTTTCGAGTGTCCCTTGGCGTTTCCACACCAGCCCTTCCTTCACAGAGCTGTTTATTCATTCTGTACACATTTTTTGAGTATCTAACGTTTGCCAGGCCATGTTCTAAGTACTGGGGGTAAAGCAGTGATAAAAGGGACAAAAATTCTTCTGGGACTTGTATTCTGGGCAGAGAGACAGACAAAAAAAAAAGTAAAAATGTACAGTACATCAGATAGTGGTAAGCGTGTTAGAGAAAAATAAATCAGGGAATGGGGCTGGGGTGTGTTGGGATTGTTGCGGCTTACACAGGGAGAAGGCCTCAGTGAGGTGGTATTATCTGGGGGGAGACCTGAAGAAAATGGGAAGGTGTTTATCTTAGTAAAGACCTGAGGAAGTGAGGGCCATCTAGGGCCATCTAGGGGAATTCATCAAGAAACAAGTATAAAGGTCCCGAGGTAGAAGGCGGCTTCTAGTGCCTGAGTAACAGAAAGGAGGCCAGTGTGGCTAGAATGGAAGTGAGGAAGAGGAAATCGACCTGTATTCTCTCTGCTGTTTTCAACCAGAGATCTTTAGTATCTTTTTACACCCAAACTGACGTTGTAGTGTGTGTGTGTATGTGTGTGAGAGTCTTCAGCAGAAGAATGTACTATAGACTGCGTAGAGGTGAAACACCAAACAAAAATAGCTACATAGATTCATGTTTATAAAAAGTTGAAATTAGGCCAGTTGATGGGCAAGGTACCGTACCCGGTATCTCTTTGCTTCAGGTTGATGTTAAGACAGAGTGAGCCTGTTAAAATGCAAGCCAGCCCCCGGTTCCATTTATGTTTTTGGTCTCGTGTCTAGCTTCTCTTCCTGCTCTCTCACCTCCACACTGGCCTTCTCACGACTGCTCTATGCTCCAGGCACACTCCTGCCTCAGGCCATCACACTTACTGTGTCCTCCAGCCCGGGACACTCTCTCCCAGTGGTCACATGTCCTGCCTTCTTAAATGTTTGCTGGTCGGTTACCTCCTTCACGGTGTCTGCCCAGAACATCCTTTACAGCTTTAACCCATGTACTCCCATTCCTCCTTCCATACTTGTTTTTTTTTTTCCCTTTTCCATTACACCTACCAACTTCTGACATGCTACATAATTTAGTTATTTATTATGTTTATTTTTAATATCTTTTAGCTAGAATGCAGTCTCCATAAGGGCAGGGATTCTGTCTGTTTTGTTCACTGATGTCTTCCAACTGCCCAGCTTAGTGTCTGGCACCAAGTAGGTGATCAGTAAATATTTGGGGATGAATGAATCCATGAATGCACGGTGTATGTTGCATTTGCTTCGTAGGCATGTGTGGGTAATTGGATTTTGCTGTTCTCTTACGATTTGTCTTGTAACAGCAGGAAGTTTGTCCAGAGCGGTTACCAAGCCAACCACGCTTGGAAGAACATTTAAGCAGCAGAATACTATTTAAGTAGCAGCCTCTCCATTTAGCTTGTAATCCATCTGTGTGCCCTCATTTCAGACCTTCATCTGCCTAGACTGTTTAACCTTAATAACTTCCCTTGCAACAGCAATAATGCCTTCCTCAGAGTTTGAGTTTGGACTGGGCAAGAATCATCTTTGTCTTCCCCCTGATTGTGCATATTTCCCACATATTATTCAAGTGTAATAACTTTCTGTGTAAATATTTAGAGGACCTGTCGGAATAATGTTAAAGGACTGGAATCACTGACTTCAAGATTTCTTCAGTCTTAATGTAATATCATTGTATTTATTACTTTGAACTTCATTATAAATTTGGTTCAGTGACCCCAAGTTTCATTTAGTACCGCTTCTTAGCTTTATAACCTGGGACCAGTGACTAAATGTCTCTAGGCCTATTTGTTCATCTGTATCATCCTGCCACTTACCCCACAAGGTTATTGTGGATATTGAATGAGATGATCAAAGCAAGTTTAGCCCCGTAGTGAGTGTTCAATAATATTATCTCGATGATGACACTGTTGCCACTGATTGATATTAGCGGCTAATAGTAAATAGCTTTTGCTCCAGATTGAAGCTGGTGAACTTCAGGTAGCGGTTGAGTAGATCTTACTTCCTTTGACTTGATTATAGGAATTCTGATTGATCAGGAAGTAGTTCTCAAGAAGCATCTGTATACCCAGCTCTGTACCATTCAGTGATTTTTTTGAAGAGACTGAAGTACAAGATCATGGTGATTACAGATGTATTGGTTAATATTTATAAGATTGTAAGGTAATGATCTCAAAACCTTCATGAGGGTGAGTAAGGTTTGTTTTAGGCTAGATCAATAATCTATGTATTCTGATTTTTTTTCATAGCTTTATAGCCATCCTTTATATGAGTTTAGCATTATTTGTATTCTTCTTGATAGGTTTTTAAACTCTTTTTAAAGCTTTTCGTGGGTCCCTGCTAAAATTTTTCTATATACTTAACATATATACGTATATACTACTAAGTATATGCCTATGAGTCAGATTGCTAAGTTCTGAGTTACATACCTACTTACTTTACTAGGTATTCACAAATTGTTTACAAAAGAAGTTGTAATAATATATACTCCTACCAGTAGTAGTAGGGTTCCAGGTTTCTTACATCATTACCAGTATTTAGCATTATCAGATTTTTAAGTTTTTGAAATAGCGTCTCATTTTGGTTTTAATTTGTATTTCTCTGATCAGACTGGGTATCTTTTCATATATTTGTAAGTCATTCACGTTTCCTCTTTGAATTACCTGTTCCTGTCTTTGACCCATTTTGTATTGCATTGCTCTTTTTCTTATTTAACTGTAGAAGTTATTTCTAAATTCTGGATCTAATCTTTTGTCACTTTTGTGAAACAGTTATTAAGATTTGGAATTTCCTCTTCTGGATATTTCTTTTCTAGCCTGACTGTGCTTTTCTAGTTGTTTCTCTGCCTAGTTAGATACTTAAAGCTACACTCGAGGGCATAAAGTTTTAAATTTGTCAAGATTTCCTCTCCTAGTGATTGTTTGAAATTATACTGTATTTTCAAGTTAAGTTAGAAGTCATTTAGTATGACTCTCTTTTTGTAGTAAAAAACTGAGCCCTGAAGGTATAGAGTGTTAAAGGCAGGACTAGAGATAGAAAGAACTCGTATGGTCTTTTTTTCTGGTGAGGGAAATCATGAACCACTCACTCGCCCTAAAATTGACAGCATTGTTATAGCTTAAGAATTTTGCCTGTATGTACTTATTTTCTCAAGAGAAGGAACTAAATTGATAGGTAATGTTGAAAGTGGAGTTTCTGAAGGGAATGTAGACCAATGAAACAATCAACAAACAGAAACACTCACAAAAACCAAATGGAATACCACTTATATGAAGACAGTTTTTGTGTCAGTACCAGAAAGGACTTTTGTAAATATTAAATCCGACCAAAATGGGCTAAGTTATCTCATGAATTTGTGAGCTTCCTGTTCACTGGTAGTATTTATGTAGGTTATGAATGACCACTAACAACCATAGAATTCAGGGCTGGGATGTATCTAGCAATTGTCTTATTTAAGCCATTCTTTTTGTAGGTGAGGAAACTGAGGTCTGGATGTTTTGGCCAAGGTAGTTTGTGGCTAAAGTAGGACTAGAATCTAGGTATCTTCCTTCAGGCCGGAGTGACTTCTAGCTTATCACGTTTGTTCCCTTCTGAGAGTGGGAGTGAGGTTAAGGAAGGTTCAAGAAAGGATTCCTGCATTAGGAAGGAAGAACCTCTCAGATATTTTCTGATTCTGCCTCTGGGTTTTCTAATTCCACTTATACTTCACTTCTGTCTTGGCTTCTCCAGCACATTAAGATTAATTTTGTAGCATTTGTGACAAATGCTACACCATTTATCAGCATGGTGTTCTTCAGGGTGTTGACTGTGTCCTGTTGGTTTCTGTTCCTAACTCCTGGTCAAGAGTAGGTAATCAATAAATATTAACTCAATGAATGGATGCCTGGTAATAGAAAACAAGAAGCAGTAAGGTCAACCGTAGGAAAATATACTTAGGAGATTCTGAGAGTAAGAGAACTTAAAAGAAGAGAGTCATGAATAAGGTTATATCTGAAAGTAATTGCCATTCAATTACCAAATATTTGTTATCAAAATCTGGGCATCATAACATAATTTTTAATAGCATGTGTTCTAATCTCATTGCCACCATTTAGAATCTGAGCTTGGCAAGTTTAAACTCTGTGCTGCAGTTTACTTATCTGTACAATGGGGTTAATAGTGGTACATTCTTCATGGGATACATGTATGTATATGTGTGTGTATATCACTGGGAAGGTATCTCTCACCTATAACCAATATGTAAGGTTAACAGTTATTTTTATTATCCTTATATTTTATTAGTAATGCTAGTATTGGGGGTAGTGAAATGTTAGTCGTGGTTTACTGATTTTGCTTTCTGGTAAGGATGGGTCAGTTTATTCCTAAATATGCTATAATTATGATCAGAAGGGAAATACTAGAGTTTATCTAGGGTTTAGCTGTAAATAGGGTTCATTTTAAATTATCTATATAAAATTAGAGGAGCCAATCTTGGATAATCTGAAGTTCTAGGTAACATTCTTGAGATGACACAGTCTCTGCACATCTTACAAATCTGAGAGAAATAATTTCAGGGAACTTCTACAGTTCCACTTAGAATCAGCTAATTATGGAGCTTTTGGGGAAGGATGGTGCCTAAGGGATATTGAAGCTTGATAACAAATTTCCGTTATGCTGTTCATTTATAAAAATACTCAATGTGTATAGTTTATAGCCGACAGGGTATAATCTTTTCAGTAAACTAAAGAGTTGACACCTTTTCATGGTTTTGTCAAATTTTCGAGATTTGATGACAAATGTAGAGGATTTTTAAAATGGAATGAAATGGGACAAAAATGGGTTTTTCTTTCGTAGATACTTGCTCTTTGGTTTATGAAGGGAAAACTGGGTTTGTTCTAGTAGAAGTTACTTAGAGTATAGGAAGTTTATTTTCAAACCTGGAAAGCCAGACCCAATGCTGTTCCATGTCAAAGGAAGCAGTGAGTAGTGGAAGCAGCAGTCCAGACAGTGGAAACAAGGGCACAGACAACGGGAACACCTGAACTGAAGCTCTAAATAAAAGTGAGCATGATTTTAGACACTGACTAAACTTGGAAGAAGAGTGTATTTGTAAATACCACCCACTTTCAGATGTGATTATACAGACAAATGAAAGGCAGGAGGGAGGAAATAGTATGAATCTGTTTTAATTATTATGATGCTTAGGGATGTACTGGCATGTTGGCATTGAGCCTACTTAATTTCTGAGAATTTTCCCCTCGGATTATGGCTATCTGTAAAACTTCATGGACATGTGGAAAGATTAAGATACATTATAGAGAGTATTAACCCATATTCCACCCCCGCCCTTCTGTTTTTTAGACTTGGGAAGATCCCCATCGAAAAGATAAGAGCACAGACTGCTGTGGAGATAATGATCCTATTGATGTTTGTGAAATAGGCTCAAAGGTTTGTTGCATAGACTGTTATTCTAACATATGTTCAACTTTATTCATGCCGTAAAATTTCAGTTCTCTTTGGAAGGCACCGATTCTTCAACTCTTCAAAGTTCTAGCCTATTCATCCCTCTGATATCAGTGTTTTTTTGTATCTTTACTTCCTTCTCTTAAACTAGGGGTTGGTAAACTACAGCTGGTGGCCGGTCAGATCCAGCTCGCCACCTGTTTTTATAAATGACACAGCTCCAGCCGTTCATTTACATATGGTCTACGGCTGCTTTTGCACCACAGCAGCAGTTGAGGAGTGTAGCAGAGACCGTACAGTCTGCGATGTCTAAATATTTGCTATCTGACCTTTTACAGAATAAGTTTGCTGAGTCCTGTCTTCATCGTCCTTGCCCATTATCCAGACAGGAAGTTCAACACTGATGAAAGCCAGCTGGTACTCTTTTTTTTTGTGCCTGTTTCCAGGGTGCAGGGTCCCACTGGGGACAAACAAAACTTGAGCTTTCATAGGTTACTGCTACCCATAGAATACTGTGTGTCTTTGTGCACATTCTTCCTTTCTCCTATTTTCTACTGCATTTATTGCCAATATTTATTGTTCTCTGCAGACATTAAACTCCTTGTACTTTGTTCTCACTCCCAGCAGAACATGTTGTCTTTAATTTTGTAGAGCTCATAGAAACCAGCATGTAGGAACCCCCTAACTTTCCCCGTTAGAGCACCAGACACCTGTGCCTGCAGACACTCCTTCTTCCCTTCCTTCTGTTACTCTGAGACCAGGGCTTCCCCCTGTGCTCTAGATCATGTCCCTTCTTGCCTCTTGAGTGACACTATTTTCTTAGCTCTTCTCTGTCCTGTATTTACAACTTCTCTTTCTTTATTGGCTTCCTCCCATATGCCTCCTCTCTTTTTCCTTTTCATAGGAAGACTTGTAAAAAGAGTCAACACTGACCTCTATCTCCTCCTTCCCGCTTAATCTTCAACCTATTTCAAAATTGTTTCCGTCCCCCCATTATTTCAGTGAAACTGCTCTTACTAAGGTTACTGGTAACTTTCTTTTAGCCAAATCCAACTGGCCTGTTTCACAGGTTTTGTCTAACTTGAATTTACCTTAATATTTTATACCTTTAACCTCATCTTCCTTCTTCAGTCTCTTTGCTTGGCTTTGATTATATCATAGTATCTTGGATATCCTCTAGTTCTCATTCCTCCTGGGTTTCTTTTGCAAGCTCCCTTCTTCTGCCTGCTCCTTAAGCATTGCTTCACTTGAGGGTTGTGCCCTGATTCACCTCTTCTTCACTTGGTGTCGCGACTCCCTTGGTGATCCCGTCCCAAGCATTCATGGTTTTGCTCTCAAATTAATGTCCAGCTCAGACCTACGTTCTCAACTACTACACCTACACTTGAGTGTCTCCCAGGCGCCTCAAACTCATTGTGTCCGAAACTGAACTCATTGTTTCCTCCTGTCCACATGAAGGACGTCTCTCCTCCTTCCCTCCTCACCTCCAGGTTCTTGAGCCAGAAACTGACGGGACATCCTTGATCGTCCTTTGCTTCTCTTTATCCTATTAGTCATGAAATACTGATTCTATTGTTCTAAATGGCCTTTTAAATCTCTTTCTTTCCATTATCACTGCAGCCAGCTTTGTCTAGTCCTCAATTATATTGCACTTGAATTATTCCTACTACTGACCAGTTTCCTTGCCGAGTCTTATTTTCCCTCCCGATTCCAGATTCTTTTCCGGCTCTACTCTTTTTGAGTCCCTGTCCCCTCCTTTTCTGACTTCCTCTCCTGCCACTGTTCATCGGCAGCTGTACCGAACTTCCAATTCCTATAATGTATCTGCCGTCACTCGTGTACAGGCCTTCACACAAGCTGTTCCCTTTATGTAGAATGGAATATTCTCTTCCTTCACTTTATTTGACTTTCCCCTTCTTTTCACTTTACCTCCCCCTGCTCATCCTTCGGATCTCAGCTGTAATATCACTTCCTCTCAGAAGTCTCCCTTTGCCCTCTGTACACTAACATACTTGCTCTCTGGTCTGTGCTTCCTCAGTACCAATAGTGCTGTGTTTTTGGTCTAATTGTCTCCTCTGAGATGGCAGTGAGCTCTGTGAGGATGAGACTCACCGTTACAGCATGTAACTCAGTGCCTGGCACAGGGCGTATGCTTAATGTAAGACGTTCCAAATGCAATCATTACTTGAGTCATATTCTTCTAGCTGAGGTTAAATCGGTTTTCTCTGGAAACTCATATTAGCACTTTTAGGCTTCCAGAATGTTATTCAGTGAATAGTGTCCTCTGATTCTTTGTCACTTTGTTTATTTACTGTATTCTTCTGTTACTCTTCTTTTTTCTTTCTCGTCTTCTTCCTCATTCTCCTTTCTTATTCCTCCTCCTTTCCTCCTCTTCTTCATCCTCTTCTTTGACTTTCTGTTCCTTCTCTTTTTGCTTTTTCTCCTTCTATTCTTCTACTTCCTTCTTTTTTTCTTCCTTGTACTTTTATTCTCTTCCACCACCCCGCCCTTCCCCCACCCCTCCCCAGGCGGCTTTTCCTTCCCTCTGTCTCTTACTCCTTTCCTGCAGGGGAGATTCCCATCCAACTTAGATTTCTAGTTTACACCCAGATAAGGACAGATAGGGGCTAGAGTTCATGCTTGTGTTACTCTATAATTCCTTTATCTCTCCAGCAGAAATATGGCCAAATTGTTTGCTTTATTTCAAATTTAAGCTATAGTTTACAAATTTATTTTTTGGCCTTTTTTCTCCAGAGGGGGTAGTGAAGTGTGTATAAAATGAATAGATTAGAAAGAAGAATATAAATATTTCAATGAGTACCTCCTTTGTTCCAGATGCTATGCTATATACATTGGGTCAGTTTCCTGTGTCTTATTTTATGATAAGAAGAGTCACTAAATTAAATAACATTACATCGATGGAAAGGTTATATAGTAGAAAACCCTAATTCTTTTTGTTTTATTGAAGTATAGTTGATTTACAATATTTTGTGTTAATTTCTGCTGTACAGCAAAGTGATTCAGCTATACATATATATACATTCTTTTTCATATTCTTTTCCATTATGGTTTATCACATATATTGAATATAGTTCCCAATGCTATGCAGTAGGACCTTGTTGTTTATCCATTCTATATATAATAGCTTACATCTGCTAATCCCCAAATCCCTATCCATCCCTCCCTACCACCCCTACCCCTTGGCAACCACAAGTATGTTCTCTGTGTCTGTGAGTCTGTTTCTGTTTCGTAGGTAAGTTCATTTGTGTCATATTTTAGATCCCACATGTAACAGATCATATGGTATTTGTCTTTCTCTTTCTGACTTACTTCATTTAGTATGATAATCTCTAAGTCCATCCATGTTGTTGCAAATGGCATTATTTTGTTCTTTTTTTATGGCTGAGTAATATTCCATTGTATATATGTGCCACATCTTCTTTATGCATTCATCTGTCAGTAGACATTTTGGTTGCTTCCATGTCTTGGCTATTGTAAATAGTGCTGCCATGAACATAAGGGTGCATGTATCTTTTGGAAATTACAGTTTCGTCTGGGTATATGCCCAGGAGTGGGATTGCTGGATCATGTGGCAACTCTATTTTTAGCTTTTTGAGGAACTGGTGTACTGTTTTCCATAGTAGCTGCATCAATGAACATTCCCACCAACAATGTAAGAAGTTTCCTTAGAAAACTCTTACTCTGAAGATGTAATCCTTGGGGCCACTCAGTTTATATTAAGTGCAGATTATTAAGTTAATTTAAATCCTTGTGCAGATATTAAGTGTAAGCAAAAAGATTAGATGAAAGTATCTTATTTTCACTGATGTAAAAACTTGTCAGTGAGCACGTAATTAATGAGATTGGTAACTGGAAATCATGAAAATCTCAGTACCTGATAAACTGATTTGACTTAGTAACACTAAGTCATTATTGACAAAACAAGGAAATCTAAGAAAACTTGATATATAGGCTTTTAAATAAACGTATCAAAGTCACTAAATATGTGGAATAAAATTAAAGGTTGTAAATGTAAGTGCTTTGTAACAAGGTATACATCATTAATCTTGAAAGCATACTTTTGTATGCAGAGAGCAGTCCCTGGTTGACAACCAGCAAATTTAGGGGGACCTCAGTCCTACAATTGCAAAGAATTGCATTTAAATGGGTTCTTTCTTAGAACCTTCAGATCAGAGCCTAGCCTGGCCAACACCTTGATTTTGGCCTTCTCAGGCCATGAGCAGAGAATCTAGCTGTGTTGTGCCTAAACTCCTGACCCATGGAAACTGTGAGATAATGTACACTGTTTTAAGCCTTTTGATTTATAATAACTTGTTACACTACAGGAAAAACCTAATACACAGGATAACAGGCTTTAAGCAGTTTTACTTTCCATAGTTTTTTATATTGATTGGGTCCAGTTGAAGTTTTACCCCTCATTCTTCAAATTCTAAATCAGCACAGAAGTTTTGTTGTAGACCACTATTACATTCTGCCCATTCCAGGTTCCCAGGAGTTAGCAGTTGACAAGTGTGAGCAGATAAGTACAGGTAGAGCCCAGAGAGAAAAAATATTAATATCTGTGGAAGACCTCTTGTGTTCTAGTTCATGCATCTGTTGTCTCCTTTGCTCTTTATCTTTACATCAAGGAGTAAGTCATGTGATCTCCATTTTACTGTGGAGAAACCAAGTCCTAAAATATTGTGTGAAGTAGTTGGCCTCAGTCACCTCTAGGAGTGGTGGAGGAAGAATTTGACCCCGTATATTTGTGACTTAAAAATCCTGTCTTTTGAAGTATTTTTATAATAGCTAGAAAAGTCTGTAATAACCCTAGTCTGATTCTGCCTGAAATCTTTGAGGCATACCTACATTCTTGTTTCATAGTGTCGACTCATTTTTGAAACATGGTCAACTGTATGATTCCCAAGGAATTAGTAACAGAATCTTCTGTGTACATTAATTTCCTCGCAGGGTAGATGGAGAGTTTTATAATGGAACTGAGGCAATAGGATTTATCTTATATCCAAAGCAATTTATTCTTTTAGTTAATGAGGCCCGAAAAAATATTTAGTAAACATGAAGTAAGTACTTAATTGCCATCTAAACAATAGGCCTTTGTTGGGACTACAGCTCCTTTATCTTGCTTCGGGCTATGCCTCGGCTAGTCCTTAAATCATCTATAAGGAACATCATAGAAGAAAGCCTCTTTTAACACCACATATGTAAATGGACAAAGGAAAAGGGGCAGAGTCCTGGAAGTTGTTAATAGACTTAGAATCACAGATACAGAAATTTTTAAGTTAAGTTCTTTGAGAAGTGTTAATTCATTTGGTATCTAACATTATGTGTTCTGCAAAATTTGTTGAATTGCTTTAGACTGAATTGAATTGTGGGGTATTCAGAAGAATTTTACCATCTGTTTTTAAGCATCTTATCCTGAGTTTTTGGTTTGATTGAGAGAATTTCCTTTCCAGTTTTTAAAGTGTTATTGCAAGGCAGTGGTTTGTCTAATCCCTTTCTGTTGCTTATGAGATCAGAGGGCATTTATCATTCTGATGAAACTTGGTAATTCCCAGACATGCTTCCTGCTTGCCCTTGTAACCATAAAAGTCTCAAATCTGCTCTTATGTTGTATGAAATTTCAAAGTAAATTAATTCTTGTGAATAAAAATAAAACAATTTAGAAGGTGCCTTTAAAAACTATATATGATTCCCAGTAATTCTGATAGACACCCCTGTCACCAAAGTCTGCTGCAGGCTCCTCAGCTTTGGCACTATTGACATTTTGGGTGGATGATACTGTAATAGGAGACTGTCCTGTGCAGCATCCCTGGCCTCTTCCCCGCTAATGTGCTAATAATACCCCCCCAGTTGTGACAACCCCAAATGTCCCCAGCATTGCCACATGTCCTCTAGAGGGCAAAATTGCCTCTGGCTGAGAAGCAGGGATGCAGTTCATCACTGAGTTAACCAATGGAGCCACCTTTCATTGATGATTATGTGATAACTTTGAACATTTTTGTTTTATAAAGGACCTCCTGGCATGAGGTGTGTAAGTCTCCCCAACAAGATTGTAAACCTTTAAGAAAGGGGATGCTTTCTTTTTGTATACATAGTGTCTAATATAGTGCTGGGCACTAAATAGAGCCCAAACATGTGAGAGTCTGGCTAATATAATTGTGCATATTCTCCTAAAAGTGGTATTTCAGTTTAGTTTATACAGTCACATTAATCTGTTGGATAAACTAATTTCACTTTCATGCAGATTTATATTAAGATTTCAGATTCATTTTGCAAATGTTCTGAAAGGATTTATTTGACTTTTTGGTTTAAGATCTGTTTTTTTCTCTCAAATAATTTCAAGATACAACAGTGACTTTCCTTTGCATACCTTGATTTCCAGATGTAAAGCTGAATTTTGAAACATGAAGGAATTATTCTGAAGCATATGTTCAGATTTCAGCTTACAGTGAAATTCTATAGCCGACTAAACCTTTAAAAATAAAAGGCTATAGAAAGAATGCATGCATATAAACTTGGCATTGGCAACTTGAGGGAACCACTGAAATAACTTTCTTTAGTACAAGGAACATCTGCTTCAACATCATGCTGTTTCTTGGTTTCACTTAAAATCTTTTTAAAGCATTTTATGAAACCTGCTTTGTCTCTGTCTTTAACATTTTAATAATTCTTTCATTGTCATTCATTATCTTAAGGCTGTATTCAGATATGATAAAAATTTACTTTTCACTAGTAACTGATAAATATAGTTTGCAAAGAAGGTACTATAAAGCAGTTTCAAAGGATTCTCATGTCTTTTTACCCCCAAGTTTCAAAGGATTCTCATGTCTTTTTACCCCCAAGTTTCAAAGGATTCTCATGTCTTTTTACCCCCAAGCAGCAGAAGCCAGATTTATATTATAACATGATATACATGACTTTATTTTCTGCTTATTAGTATGAGTTTCTAGGCCTAGTACATTAAATTTTAAGATCTATAAATAATTTCAGTTTCCAGAAAGGGATCAAGACATCTATTCTAAGAAGGATATCATAAAAGGCTTTAGGACTGTGTTTACAATAATTTTAATTATTAAGTTTCAGTCTATAGTGCTTTTAATCTTTCATATAGATTTTTATATGAGTAAATTTCTCCAAAGCCTGGCAAATGCTGAATTTCTTTTCTCTTTAAAGGTTCTTTCTCGTGGAGATGTTGTTCACGTGAAGATCCTTGGAATTTTGGCTCTTATTGATCAGGGTGAAACAGATTGGAAATTAATTGCTATCAATGTGAATGATCCTGAAGCCTCGAAGTTTCATGGTAAGTCTGTAACTTTCCAGAAACAGAAGTAAATCAGTGTGTCATTGGAATTCTTAGAATTTAAAAGAGGCTCATGTAGAACACAGTGTATATTTTGGGAGTTAAACTTATACGTTTTGTTTTCTAATTCTCTCTCCATGGACTATAAAGGGCAATTCAATATGATTGTGTCTGAGTTATGTCGTACTGCTGGGAGGAGCAAGAGAACGAAAAGGAGTGCAGACAGACAGACGATACTTCAGATTAAGAAAGTACAATCTATGGGTTCCCTTCCCCCTCACCTCCTTCCCTCCCGCCCTTCATTCTTTTCTTTCTTAAGTCTCTCTTTTATTCATTTGAGTAACAGGAAAAATAAGAAAACAAAAAGGGGAGTGTTCATCAAAGACATAAGCTGTCTTTGCGGTACGCGGGCCTCTCACTGTTGTGGCCTCTTACCTTGCGGAGCACAGGCTCCGGACGTGCAGGTTCAGCGGCCATGGCTCACGGGCCCAGCCGCTCCGCGGCATGTGGGATCTTCCCGGACCGGGGCACGAAGCCGTGTCCCCTGCATCGGCAGGCGGACTCTCAACCACTGCCCAACCAGGGAAGCCCCATAAGCTGGTTTTATACCTAGTTTTTGTTCTGTCTTGTACAGGTGAAGGGAAAGATAATGGCCCTCTAACAAAATTTTGATGTCCCAGAAATTTAAGTTCCAGAAGTTTGGTATGATAAAGAGTTAACTTTCTTTGGTGTCGGACAGACTTCAGTTTGCGTTCTGGCTGTGCTACTTTCTACTTGAGTGACTTTGGATAGATCATTTAGCCTTTCTGAATTTCAGTTTGCTCATCTAATAATGTAGGTAATTATACCTACTTGTGAGCTTGTTGGCAGTATAAGAGATGATTTACTTAAGCATCTGGCTGTCATATGAAGTGTTGGGTATATGGCCACTATTATTATTCTCTGACCAATTTTTTCCCCTAGTTTTCTAACCTTTTTCCTTTCAGTTGCATCCTTATTTGGGATCCTGGTCTTTTCTAGACCTCAGTTCTTATCTCAATTTGAAAATACACCATTTCTGAATTGACTGAAACTCATTAACACTTACTTTTTAAACTGTCTTAATTTATGTGCATTTAAAACCTTTTCTTCACCATGGAGCAGGAAGGAGAAGTACAGAGAGGGAAACTCCTGATGCAGAAAACATACTTTGCAGACTTTCTAGTTTTTACACAGAGCTGCACTAGCAAGAGGGATGTGTAAAAGCTGTTCTTAGGGATTTTTTTCCATTATAATTGTGTATGCTCAATTTACCATAAGCATTACCACTGATCAACACTGCTTTTTGAAATGCACCAAAATGTAAGCATAGCTGCATTTAATAAAGGAAGTGTTTTCTTAAAAAAAACAAAAAAACAAAAAACTTTTCTTGCACATGGAACAACAAGAGAGATTTTATGCCATTCTTGCTTGTAATTGAGAAAGGGAAGGGTCTGATCGGGTGAAGTACATATAACCTCAAGGTCAAAACTAAAACATGAAAACTACAATTAAAATATGAGACTCAAGCCCATAAACCATATATTTTTCTTATCTATTTCATTACTTTGCACTGGATTTCTTTATTATTGTATTTCTCACATATATATGTATGCGTGTATATATGTATACATATGTAGCAGGAGTAAATCAATACCCAATTTAAAAGTTTTTTAATACATAAGCTGCTCCTCAGATGAGAACTGATAATATAATGATACAACAGCCAGCAAAAGCAAACTGTTCAACTAATTCGTTTGTGATGTGGCACACTAAAGTCACGAAACTCTACTGAGGGATGTCCCTTTAAACTGGAGAGGCTGAGAGTCTAAGGAAAGTAGTCTTTAGCTCAGTACTGTTGGAGATGTGATTTAACACCTCAAATTCCCTAACATATGTCAAACACTGGTGCCTGTCCTAGTACATATTATTATTCTTAATTTAGAAGAATCTCAAAGGATTTAAATAAATTGCCTAGGGACTTCCCTGGTGGCACACTGGTTAAGAATCCACCTGCCAGTGCAGGGGACACGGGTTCGATCCCTGGTCCGGGAAGATCCCATGTGCCGCGGAGCAGCTAAGCCCGTGCGCCACAACTAACTGAGCCTGCGCTCTAGAGCCCGCGAGACATGACTACTGAAGCCCGCGCGCCCAGAGCCTGTGCTCCGCAAGAAGAGAAACCACCACCATGAGAAGCCCGCGCACCGCGAAGAAGAGTAGCCCCCGCTCGCCGCAACCAGAGAAAGCCTGTGCAGCAACGAAGACCCAACGCAGCCAAAAATAAATAAATTTTAAAATAAATAAATAAATAACTTGTCTAAGTTTGCACATTTAGTAAATAGTGGAACCATGATTTGAACTCATTTCAGTCTGATGAGAAAGTCCATTGTCCCATCTACCATGCTATACTGCACAATTCATATTTGTGTAATTTACAGTATTTGTAACTAGCAGTATTGAAACCAGATTACACAGTATAAAGTACCTTACTCCTACAGTTTCCTAAGGGTTAGAATGAAAAAATATAACTGTATTTTCACTTTTTTTTCTGTTTATACCCCAAATGGAGACGGCTTGCACTTTGGGCATCCTCTTCTAAATTCTTGTTGTGTATGCTTATACAGAGAGACATGCAGAAATACTGAAACCATGACATGCAGAAATATTGAAGCTTATTTTGGTTGAGATGAAATTATCAGACTAGAATAATTAAAATTATTGTTTTGAAAGGCAAAAAGTACTTTTTTTTCCATTACACTAAAAGGGAACACATACATTATCTTCATCTTAAGAAATACAGCAGTGCTTCTTTATAATAACTTTTTTAAATCTTAAAAGACTAGATGAGTAATTATTGACATATTTTGCTCTGAAATGGTAGCTGACATTGTGCTTTGTGTTTATTTCCAGAATGAATAAGGTATACAGGGGAAAATGGATTATTTAAGGATATTTGCATATTATTTACACTGAGTAGTTCCAATACTTAAGTACTCTTATATATCTAGATTTTGTAAGATAAATTCTGTAGTTTTAAGAGTTATAAGTGTTTTCTTTTGTGACTTCTCATTTCTTTTACCTCCATGTTACTGTACATACTCCACATATTCCACGTTTCTACTCTCCTCTTTTATTTGATAGAGACCCAAGAAAAAGAATAGATGTAGGCGCAAATTGAAAGGCTGGGGAGTCTGCAGTATAAATTTTTTTTT
This sequence comes from Aethalodelphis obliquidens, assembly GCF_003676395.1. NCBI lineage: Eukaryota > Metazoa > Chordata > Mammalia > Artiodactyla > Delphinidae > Aethalodelphis > Aethalodelphis obliquidens. The sequence continues at coordinate 42,080,853 of NW_020837950.1, read as the reverse complement.
TTAATCCTAAATCATGGAATACTAGGTAACCCTATGTAGCAGCTTTTATTTTTCATTGAAACTGAAGTTTGGTTTATATTTATCATATCTAACATCATCCAGCTCTCCTCTGAAACGATTTCAGACAAAAGACAGAGTTTCTGTTGTCCTGCTGCTCAAGCAAATATTAATGGACAGAAATCATTCCTAACCTTACTTTTTTTCTTCACTACTTAGCCTGGTGTGTTGTTTGTGTTTTCATTAGCACCTGTAAAGGGGGGAATTGGAGGGGATGAGAACTGAAAGATGCTCACTAATCACAGGGGTTGAAAGCTTCCTAAATGTGTGAAGGAAATTTTACAAAATTAGTTTCTATGAAAAGTTTGGTGCTATTCTCTATCTACTATAAATCTTTAAAAATTAATCAACAGTATTTAATCTGAAACCAAGCAACTTTTAAACGTTTTATTGTGTCCCTCCCACGTGTACCTTCTGAAATCACAAACAGAAGACTTTGGATGGCATTTTTTTAATTATAAAAAATAGTCATATATTTGGAAATAAAAACTCAGAAGTATAAAAAGCATATATAAAATGAAAAGTAATGTTCTCCTTCCTACTTTTTCATCCCCAGCCCCCTAGTCTTACTTCTCATATCTTCTTCCCCATATGTTTTTAGTTCTCAAGTGGTTGCTTCTGTTCTGTAATCAGTGTGCTCACACCTCTGTTTCTTTTCCCTGTTAACTTTAAGTTGCTGCTTTCAAAGATTAGGAATTTAACATCTTATACATCTCTCAATTTTCTTACCATATTTCTTCTTCTGTTATCTTAATAACTCTAGGTATTACACTTTGAGCTGTATTTATTGCTTCATTAATTTTGAGCGGTAACTCGTGGCTGCCCAGTGTAAAACCAGGGCATTCAGGTTTCTGTACTTCTTTCCTTCTCTGCCCCTTACAACCCAGCTTCCCTCAGCTACACTATGAGTTCTACAGTGTAAACATTTGTAATGCATAGGTTCTGTTCTTTAACCATAACTGTTTTTCATGTTTTGTCTCTTGAATCTGAAAGTTGAAAACTAATAAATAACATTTACAGTATTTATGTAACTATCATTCACTTCATTTATCATACTGTTTATCGAATGACTGGTTTTAGACAGGCTGTACCCTTGAGCCTGCTGCATAGCTATTATCATGGGGTTTCTTTTCATTGCCTTTCTGGGTTATTAGTTCATTGCCTTTCTGGGTTATTAGTTCTATTCTTTCTTAGATTCTTTGATGCCCTCTACTTTACTTTCCTTTTTCATTGTTGGCTGGTGTACATTTTCCAAAAATTTTTACAGAAAATGCATGGGAGATTGATTTCATACGTGTCAGAGTCCATACATGTCAGAAATGGTTTGTTTTGGTGGTCAACTTCTCCTTAAATAACTTTAAAATATCGAATGCAGTAACTTTAAATATAAATTACTGTATATCAGTTGAAATTTCTATCACAACGGAGTGATTTTTTAACAGTTTAAACATTTGTCATCTATACTTGACATTTTTATTCAGTGGGAAGAAGAATTAAAAACATGTAGGGAAGGGTAACTATCTGGACATTCTTTAAAATTCTGTAGTTTTCTGAGGATGTGTGTAATACAGAAATTTATAGAGAAATTTTTTTATTTCCTATATATAATTGTTATTTAGACATTTAAAAAATAAGTCCCTCCTATTAATTTCTACTACCTTAAGAAAAAGAAGCTGTCTTTGACATGGTCAGTACCTGTGTCTTCTTTTCTGAAAACAAAAAAGTGTGTTTTAATTTATAGACAGTATGTTTTATCTATCTATCTATTTTTTGGTGTATTCAGACACATTTGTATTTCTGTAAGGAAGTTCTGGGGTTGTGGGGTTTTTTTAAGCAATTTTTATTACTCTTTAATTTTTATACATGTAGTTCTAGATGTATCATGCTTGAAGCATGATACCAATATTTTAAAATTTATTTATTTAAATTTGGTTGTGTTGGGTCTTTGTTGCTGTGTGCAGGCTTTCTCTAGTTGCGTGAGCGGGGGCTACTCTTCCTTGCTGTGAGCGAGCTTCTCATTGCGGTGGCTTCTCTTGTTGCAGAGCACAGGCTCTAGGCACGCGGGCTCAGCAGTTATGGCACGTGGGCTCAGTAGTTGTGGTGCGCGGGCTGTAGGGTACACGGGCTCAGTAGTTGTGGCTCGCGGGCTCTAGAGCGCAGGCTCACTAGTTGTGGTGCACGGGCTTAGTTGCTCCGCGGCATGTGGGATCTTCCTGCACCAGGGCTCGAACCCGTGTCCCCTGCATTGGTGGTTGGATTCTTAACCACTGTGCCACCAGGGAAGCCCTGTGGTGGTTTTATTTGTTAGGAAATAACTTCTTTGATCCTAATGAACATGTACAGACTTTGGTAGACTGTAATATCCTGTTTTAATGTTTATAGTTTTTTAAACTTTGACTTGACTGAACTAAAACTAGCCATTGCATCAGAGAATACATTTCAGTTGGAAGGAAACTGTGGTTGCTGGCTATATTTCTGTAATTTTAACATTATTATTTAAATATTCAAGTTTTGCCTTCTGAAAGTTGAGTAGCAGCTTTGAAAATCTAAAAAATGTCTAAACAGCATTTGAAAACAAATTCCTCGTACGCCCTGATAGAAAATTGGTCACTTTGGCCGGCTCATTAACACTTGGTGAGCACTAAGACCATTTAATGCACTGTAATTAGGTTCCAGCCCCTAATGCTCTTAATGGTACCTTAATGACCTGAAAGAGTTAATAAGACTCCCAGGGCACCTAAATTGTTACTAGAGAATGCCTTGGCTGTTAGGGATAATAGCGCTTGGTTCTGAAATAACCAAGTTCAGAGCTTTTTAAGAAGATGGAAATGCTAGGGCATATGTAATTTCTCTCTTGGTTAAACTAACCACCTTCTATAATATTGAGCTTCAGATATTCACCAAACAGATGTTTGAGCCTCTTCAGGACCACCAACGATGCCTAAGGCCCTTATGTCAGGAGAAGTAATGTCATGAGGTAATTTAAGCCTAGAAGCTATGTCAACTTGCAGAGCAATAAAGATTTCTTTTGATTGGTATTAAATAAATGAAAACTATTGTCTGATGTCCTGTAATAAATATTGCCTGTGCAGTGATGTTAAAGTTTTCAAAAATTGAAAATCAGAACAATTATATTGATGTAGATACATTCTGGGATGAATAAATTACATGAGTAATAAGGGAATTATTTTAAATGAGGCAGTTGGGACTTTTTCAAAGGCCAGCATTGCACTTGTCCTGAAATTATCAGAATTTATATGTATTTCATATTTGTAGAATTTCAGCTTGCATTTAAAGAAATTTGAAAGTCAAATAAAACTATGTAGTTTCTTTTATTTTCTTTCAAGGCAGGAACAAGCACATGGAAACCAAATCTATTTGACTTAAATTTTCATGTGCTAAATAAACAATTCTAGTGCCCCTGCAATTATCATTTTAAAAATAAGCCAAATTAATAAGGTATTTAATTTCCTTACTTCCTAAAACACAAGTTAACCTTATCATTTAGGGAAAAAATAGGGCACAGCGTATTAATCTTAAGGGAAAATATTCACATTAACCTTTGTAACCGGAAAGAATGGTGTTCTCTTTGCTTTCCTTTGCGTGTATTCTTTGGCACAGAAAGGGGCCGGCATGTCACCATTGTCGTCCTAAAAGCTCTAACATTTCTGGAACAATTACTGTATGTCGAGGAACTATGCTGAGTGCTTCTTTTGGAGTATCTGTTGAATGTTTACCTAAGTTCAAGCAAGATGTGCTAGTGTTCCCTTTTTTGTTTTAGATTGGGAACCTGAGGCACTGGTGGTTGGGGGTGGGCATTGGTCAGTGACTTCCCTAAAGGCTGTGGGAGGCACTGCATCGCATTGATGCTCGGAAAAGTGTTTGTGGCCTTGGACTGTCTTGCTTTCTGGGAGCGCTGACCACTTGCTCTTCAATAGTTGAGGCATCAGTGGGATAATTATGATTAGAAGTCCCAGTAAAAGATGGCTCTTTTGATCTTCATTCCTTTGATTTCATTAATAGGTATGGCTTAATAGGCGTGGGTGGGTAGGGATGGGATGTGGGAGGAGGCAGTTGAGGAACGGGGACAAATCAAGTAAAATGTACTATAATTAAGAATAGAATTAAATTACTGGGAATCATTTGCCTCTTTTTTTAAAAAAATTAATTAATTTATTTATGGCTGTGTTGGGTCTTCGTTTCTGTGCTTGGGCTTTCTCTAGTTGTGGCAAGCAGGGGCCACTCTTCATCACAGTGCGTGGGCCTCTCACTATCGCGGCCTCTGTTGTTGCGGAGCACAGGCTCCAGACGCGTAGGCTCAGTAATTGTGGCTCACGGGCCCAGTTGCTCCGCATCATGTGGGATCCTCCCGGACCAGGGCTCGAACCTGTGTCCCCTGCATTGGCAGGCAAGCTTTCAATCACCGCGCCACCAGGGAAGCCCCATTTGCCTCTTTTTTGAACCTTGACCTCTTCCAGTGTTTTTTCAGGCTTCAGTCATATTCCTACGATGTGAAGAGTAGGAGAGGCCTAAATTCTAAAATCCTCTCTTGTATGTATTAGTTATCTGACCTTGGGAAAGTCACGTAACCTCCTTTTTTTTTTTTTAATTTCCTTTTTCCCCTCCAGCACATGTTCCCAGTACACGAATAAGCTTTTTCTTTTTTTTTTACAAATGTATTTATTTTTTATTTTTTTTATTATTTATTTATTTATTTTCGGCTGAGTTGGGTCTTTGTTACTGCACGCGGGCTGTCTCTAGTTGCTGCGCACGGGCTTCTCATTGTGGTGGCTTCTCTTGTTGCAGAGCACAGGCTCTAGGGCGTGTGGGCTTCAGTAGTTGTGGCTCGCGGGCTCAGTAGTTGTGGCTTGCAGGCTCTAGGGTGCAGGCTTAGTAGTTGTGGCTCACGGACTTAATTGCTCCGCGGCATGTGGGATCTTCCCGGACCAGGGATTGAACCTGTGTCCCCTGCATTGGCAGGCAGATTCTTAACCACTGCGCCACCAGGGAAGTCCCTCACATAACCTCTTGAAGCTTTCTTCATTTCTAAAGTTGTGGGATTGATCTTCTAATCAGTAAATGACCCCTAGAGCTTTTCTTCTCTAACTTTTGGTTGTTTTAGGAATATTTCAATCCATTATTTAGACAGGCTAAAGCCTGTTTTCTTCTAAAATAGAAAGACCTAAATTATCTTCAGAGTTAGTGCTGAATGAAACGCAGTTTAAGTTAAAGATCATGAGATAGATTTCTTGGGGACATTGGCACATTTTTAGGTACTTTAGGGAAGCTGTTAAGTGGTGGAGCTGAAACTTCAGTGAAAGTCTGGCTGACCCAAAGCCTTAGCTTTTAGCTACTTGGTTATGTGGTTCTAGTTAAAATTAGATTAGAAAACCATTTGGATTTCTGTGTTACAAGGCACCTGGATGGTTTTCATTTTACTGGTCATGTAAAATTTCTTGTGAAATGGTAAAAAATATTTATATTTTGGGAAAGAAATCTACCAAGTCTTTTCCAAGAAGTTTTTCTGATACAATACAAATAGGCTTCTATCTTTGTTTGGTTTTAACTTATTTTGAAGTATATTTCCATTTTTCATGATGTTAACATATATTTTTAGTATAGATGTTGATAAGAGTAGAATTTGTGGAAAAGGAGAATAGAGAAAGAAAAGGCAACTAAAATGAAGGATACTATTCATTAGTCTGTGTACTATTAAGCATAGATATGCAGAACAGCGTGGAAAACACGAGAACCTTTTAGGGATCCCATGTAAGTGTAGCTATTAAAGCATTTCTCTGAGCTGGAACCTCTATTTGTGATGATACAGTAAATATTATGGAACAGAACTGTTACTTCTTGTGAATGTTTATAAAATGTCATTAAAAACGTACGTTCTCACTTCCCACAGACTTTGTTTGGAGGCCGGTCTTGCACACATTTAGCTCTGTGAGAGCAGCATCTACAGCATTGGAACGAGAGCTTTGTGCATTTATGTCACTTCCTTTGGTGGCATCCCTTAGAATTGGAAACTCCTTTTTTACTTTTTTTTTACTCTCTTTGGACAGAATTTCAAACATGAGCACATTTTCTAGTATCTTTTTTTTTCTTTTAAATAATATGGGCAAGGAGATATGGCACTACATTTGTGTTACTGTTTTTTATCTAAAAATAAAAACAAAAATCCTCAGCTGATTATATGCTTTCCTTACTTCCTGTTGTGGTCTGGTGGAGATAATGCCAGTGAAAACAGCATTTTCTTTTTTTTTTTTTCCCCCTCTGGATCATTTTCATGGAAGTACAGGTGGTTCTCTATATGGGGATGTGGATAGGAAGTTAATGATGTGACTGTATATATAGTTTGATAAATATCCCTGGGTGACCCTGATGGGTTCCTCCAAGTTGAGAACCGTTCTGTTAATCTATTCTTCTTTGCTGGTTGGATAATCCAGTCTTGGAACTAGAATAATTGATAACAATTTTGATATATGTTCAGTTAGGAGATGTAATCACCTAATCAAATTTGATGATGTTCTTCTCCCCACACATACCCCTGCCACCCCATATTTAAAGGTAGCGCAGGTGACCCTTGAACAACGCGGTGGTTAGGGGCACCACCCTGGCACAGTCAGAAATCCACATGTAACTTTACAGTTGGCCCTCCATATCTGCAGTGCAGGCATCCTCAGATTCAGCCACCCATGGATCACTGGTACTGCAGTACACACATTGAAACGAATCCATGTATAAGTGGACCTGCACAGTTCAAACCCATGTTGTTCAAGGGTCAACTCTACATTGAGGTTACTCTATTCCCTTTAAGATCTTGAGCCAATTACTTAACCTCATGGAGTCCCAGTTTCCTAATTTACATAAAGGAAATAAATAATGCCTAATTTACAGGTTTTGAAGCTTCAATGACATACTATTACTGAGCCTTTAAAAGGTTTTTTTTTTGCCAGTCTAATAGATGAAAATGGTATTTTGTTTTAATTTTACATTTTTCTGCTTAATGCTTGGATGGAGCATCTTTTTCATATATTTATTGGCTAGTTGTATCTTCCCTTCTGTGAATTGCCTATGCGTGGTGCCCTCCATTTTTCTACTGAGTTGACATATTCTTTTGATATTTGGGAGTTGCTTAGATATTTTGGATATTCTTTATTATTTAGGTTGCAAATATTTTCTCCCTATCTTCAGAGAAGCTGTGTTGCCTTTTGTCTTACAGGCATTTTAAATTCTGACGTATTGCATTTTGTCAATCATTTTTATATGTGACTTTAGCATTTTGGTTCTTATGTAAGGATTCCTTACCCCATAGTCACAAAGTTGTTTTTCCTTATTTTTTTTTATTCTTTTATGTTTTAATTTTTTTACACTTGGATCTTTAATCCATGTGGAATTTATTTTTTCCATATAAATAATTTTTTCATCACCTCTTAACAGAAAAATCTTTTCTCTTCCCCCTTTTTTGAAATGTCTCCTTTATTGTATATTGCATTCTTATTTATACAGATAGTCTGCTTCTGGATTCTCTTTGGTGTCAGTGATCTTTTTCTGTGCTAGTGCCACATTATTTTAATTACAACAGCCTCATAATAAAACATATAGAAGGCAAATCCTCCTTTTGTTCTACATTTTCCAAGTTGTTTGGTTTTTTCCTAATGCACATATTCTTCTGGGCAAATTTTTGGAATTAATTGTCAGGGATTTCTGCTCTCTTTAAAATATTAACTTTTGCAATAATGAGCATGATATGTTTATATATTTCTCCAGTTATTCAGGTTTTCTTGTTTATCTTTTAGAAAACTGATGTAGATTTACTAATGAAGGTCTTACATTTTATGTTCGGTTTGTTTCTAGGTATTTAATGTTTCCACTACAAAAGCTTTGTTCAGTGTCTGGCATGTTATAGGTGCTTGGTAATTTTTTTTAAATTGATGAATAAATGAATGTATGCATATATATATTGATAAAAACTGAATGTTTTGAGCAAAGTTTGAAAATACCTTCAAAATAGTGCATTTTCACTTATTTTAAAGTGAGAAAACATTTGTACTTAAATTTTTGGCATTTTTAACAATTGTAGTTATGTTTCTTTGGAGTTACCTGTACATTGCTAAGGACAAGTATTTTTTGGTATTTGCAGTGCTGTAGGGATTCATGCATATTGTGTGTGATCAGTGTAGTTTGTTCTATTTTGTCGCTGAATAGTTTCCATTGTGTAGATACACTGCAGTTTATCCATCCACCTGTTGACAGAAATTTGGGTTTTGAGTTTGGGGCTAATACAAATAAAGCTGCTATGAACATTCAAATATATAGGTCTTTGTGTGAACCTATGTTTTCATTTCTCTTGAGGAAATAACTGAGAATAGGGTTATAGGTCAGTGGGTAATTATATGCTTAACATTGTAAGAAACCGTCAAACTTTACTGAAGTGACTTTATATACCATTTTGCATTTCCACCAGCAAGTTGTATGAGAGATCCAGTTGGTCCCAGAACCTCCATCCATTGTGCTTTGGTTTCATATTGTCTTAAACAATACAATGCCTTTTAAAAAAATTAAGAGGAAAAACACACACACACATATGTATTCTATTATATTTACCCATGTTTTGCCATTTTTTTACCCATATATTTTATTACTTCCTGAAGATCTGTAGTTTCCATCTGGTGTTATTTCCCTTCAACTTTAGCATTTTTTGTAGTGCTTTTCTTTTGGCGATGAATTCTCTCCATTTTCATTGATCTGTCTTTTCTTGTCTTTTCTTGCCTTTGTTTTGGAAGTATACTTTCACTAGATATAGAATTTTGAGTTACAGGGTTTTTTGGTAAAGATTTTCCATTTTCTTTTGGCCTGCATTGTTTTTGATAAGTCAACAGTGTGTTGTTAACTTAGTGTATAATATATTGTTTTTATTAGACTGTTTTAAAGGTTTTCTTCTCATTTTTGGATTTCAGCAATTTTTCTGTGATATGCTAAGGTGGTCTTTCCTTTATATTTATTTGTCCTCCTTAGGATATCGTGAACTTTGCAGATCTGTTAAGTTCATGTTTTTGCCACATTTGGGAAATTATTTACCGTTATATTTTCACATTGTTTTCAGGCCATATTTTCTGCCTTCATTCTGAGACTCATAACATATTTTAGACCACTTTAAAAATTATTATTATATAAATTTCAGGTGTACATCATTATAATTTGACATCTGTATTCACTACAAAGTGATCACCATGACAAGTCCAGTTGCCATCCACCACCAAACCATTGACCCTCTTCACCCGCTTCAGTCACCCCTCAACCCCTTCCCCTCTGGTAACCGTTAACCTAATCTCTGTATCTATGAGTTTGTTTTTGTTTTATTTGTTTGTTTTGTTTTGTTTAGATTCCACATGTCAGTGAAATTATACAGTATTTGTCTTTCTCCCTCTGACTTATTTACTTAGCATAATACCTTTGAGGTCCATCCATGTTGTTGCAAATGGCAGGATTTCATTCATTTTTATTTCCAAGTAGTATTATGTTTATGTTTATATATGACATCTTCTTTATCCATTCATCTGTTGATGGACACTTGAGTTGTTTCCATATCTTGGCTATTGTAAATAACGCTGCAGTGAACGTAGGGGTGTATATGTCTCTTCAAATTAGTGTTTTCATATTTTTTGGGTAAATACCCATAAGTGGATTAGCTAGATCATATGGCTTTTCTATTCTTAATTTTTTCAGAAATCTCCATACTGTTTTCCATAGTGCCTACACCAAATTACAGTCCTACCAACAGTGCACAAGGGCTCCCTTTTCTCTACATTCTCTCCAACATTTGTTATTTCTTGTCTTTTTGAGAATAGCCATTCTAACAAGTGTGAGGTGATATCTCATTGTGGCTTTGATTTGCATTTCCCTGATAATTAGTGATGTTGAACATGTTTTCATGTGCCTGTTGACCATCTGTATGTCTTCTTTGGGAAAATGTCTATTCAGATCCTCTGTCCAGTTTTGAATTGGGTTTGTTGTTGTTGTTGAGTTTTATGAGTTCTTGATATATTTTGGATATTAGCCCATTATCAGATATATGACTAGCAAATATCTTCTCCCATTCATTAGGTTGCCTTTTCATTTTGATGATGGTTTCCTTTGCTGCACAAAAAAGCTTTTTAGTTTGATGTAGTCCCATTTATTTATTTTTGCTTTTGTTTCCCTTGCCTTTGGAGTTAAATCCACAATAACATCATTAAGGCTGATGTCAGTGAGGTTACAGCCTATGTTTTCCTCTAGGAAGTTTAAGATTTCAGATGTTATATTCAAGTATTTAATCCATTTCGAGTTAATTTTTGTGTATGCTGTATTTAGACCACTCTTAATTGTCTCACAGGTCACTGAAACTCTCATGTCTTTTCAGTCTTTCTTCCTTACTGTTCTTTAGACTCCATGATTTCTATTGATCTGACTTCTACTTACCTGATTTATTTCTGCCATATCCAAGTTCTGCTATTAAATTCATGATTTTTCGTTTCAGATACTCCCTCATTTGTTTTTTGTTGTTGTTGTTTTTGATAGTTTCATAGTTTTTATTCCTCAGCTGAGATTTCCACATGTTCATGCATTGTGACTATATTTTCCTGAACGTCCTTGAACATATTCATAATAACTACTTTAAAATCCTTGTTTGTAGGGGTCCTCTCAGGATTGATTTCTTTTGATTTTCTTTTGTACCAAGAAGTTATTTATTAATAAGTAAGAGTGTGTTTTTCCTTTATTGTTTGTTTTTAATATCCAATATTTAATTATATCAAAAGTTGGGGGGACTTGGCATGGTTCTTTCTGGGTAGGCAAGAGAGTAATTTAAATTATTTAAAATATTTAATATTAATTAATTAGAATATTAATATATATTATTAATATTATATAATATAATAATATCAATAAATATCTTAAAGGTATTTATTATAGAATGTGTTAAGATTTTCTCATGATTAAAATTTCTTATTTTTTTTTGTTTTTGGTAAATAATTACTTTTAAAGTTCATTGTGTCTTTGATAAGTCTCCAGGGTAAAAATATGTCATAGGTTAGATTTGTCTCTCTCTCTCTCTCTCTCTCTCTTTCTCTCTCATATTGTTCATGGGCTGTATGTATAAAATGAGCCTTATCAACTGAATTTTTTACCTCATTTACATCATTACTGTTTGCTTATTTGGCAAAAATAGAGTATTAAAGTGTGTTTAAGTCTGAAATCTGGGTAAAATGGAAGTCTTGACAAATACCTGTGATTAGAAGCTACTCCTGGCATAAGAGAATGTATTTTTTTATAATAAATATTAGAAAGAAAGTCAATTATCAAACCTTTTTTTTTTCTTAATAGATTACAGTTTGTGATATTCAGTTACATTTTAGAAACAAGTGAATTGGTTTATACTGAAAAGAAACTTGATTACATGTTGAAAGGTATACAGTATCTCTAAAGAAAGAAAAAGATAAGTCATAAAGATTGCTTTTAAAAAGTGAAAAGTGTTATGATCCTCTCACATCTACAGAGATAAAGTGGTAGGTTTTGACTAAGATATTTTAGCTTAATTTCTCTGCTTTTATAAATTTCTAAATCAAAATTAGTTAAGACAAACTAAATTAAAATGGAGAGCTCTGGATTTTGAAAAGCCAAATTGAACTTTAAATTTTGTTTTATTGCATCATTATTTTCTGTTTTGCTTTTTACCTAGCATTTAATAAAGAAATTTACAAAATTTCCAGTGGTTTTATATAGAACTATGGTTATTTATAAATCATGTATTTTTAGTTTTAATATAAAAATTCCCTTAAGGAGACTGTATATAATCTTTGTTAATTAAACTTTCAAATTTGGAAACAGCTCTTTTATAAAGTAAATCGTGGCTGTACACTATTTGTCAGAAGTTATGACACCTTTTATGAAACTAAAAAAATAGGGTAATATATATTAGGTGACTGCATTTAGTTGTATTATAATTTAAACTGCTACTTAATGTTACAGACTAGTCCTTTTTAGCTCTTTGATACTTTAAATTTTACATAAGTCTGATCTTTACTGGGTTTTGTTGTTTTTAATTTTTTCTTTAACTGGTAATTCGTCTCAGTTCTGCTTTCTAATAATATCCAAAACTGACCATTTGTCACCACCTCCATACAACTACAATAATCAAAGCCCTCATCACATTTCGCCTCATATTGGATTTCCTGCTTCCACTTCTTCCTCTCCACGGTCTTTTCCCTACACGGCAGCTAGAATTCTTCATGCAACACATACTCTGCCCAGAATCCTGTAGTGGCTTCTCATCGCAAAGCCAAGTCCCTAGTCTGGCCCTTAGACTCCTATGTGACTGCTTCTATAATCTCATCTCCTAATACTCTTACTTCACCCTGCTCTAAACGCAGGGTTTTCTTGTCTTCCTCAAACGTTTGATGCACACTCGTACCTCAGAGTATTGATTGGCACAGTCTTCCTCCCAGAACTCCTCTTCTGCCTATGTGAATGAGCTGCTCCCACACTTCCTCTAAGAATTTACTAAAATACTTTTTGTCAGAGGCTCTCCCTGATCTCTCATATCTAAAATCCTCTTCCCCACCTCATTTGCAGATCAATCGACATGTTTAATTGTAAATTTTTACATCTTTATCTCATCTTTAACTGACCCAGGCCTACTTTGACAGCAGATTTTTTTTTTTTTTTTGCGGTACGCGGGCCTCTCACTGTTCTGGCCTCTCCCGTTGCGGAGCACAGGCTCCGGACGCGCAGGCTCAGCGGCCATGGCTCACGGGCTCAGCCGCTCCGTGGCATGTGGGATCTTCCCGGACCGGGGCACGAACCCGTGTCCCCTGCATCGGCAGGCGGACTCTTAACCACTGCGCAACCAGGGAAGCCCCGACAGCTGATATTTTTAGCAGTCTCTTTTATTGAATTCTTTTAAAAACATTCAAGTTACTTTCATAGAAACAAAATCTCATTTTTTTGTACTGATAAAGTCACTGCCTTATATAATTTTTATTAAATCTCATAATTATAACAACAGATGCAGTTGGTATGAATGTTTTGGGAATAAACATACCTGCTTGCTAAGGCTAAAACTTAACTGGTGGGAGCCAAGTGTGGGCTTCATTCTAGAGCTGTCTATCAGACTCTGCAGACAGACCACTGTGGACATCAGGCAGAATATTTACAGAAGTGGAGAGTCTTTGTTAATCGTCTGGCTAATTGATCAAGTAGATCTCGATTAAGAGAGTTTAATTGTAGTTAAAAACTGAAACCGAAATAAGCTTAGCTTGATTATATAAAAGAGCTCTTCTAGATTATTCTGACTTTTATTGTTGGATTAGTTCATCTTGAAAATAAATTATATAATTATCTCTAGTAGAAACTTTCGTATAAAATTAATTCCAAGAGTGGAAATAAATGACTACTAGAGAATTGCTGCTTTTCTTACAATAACATATATTATAAAAAAATATATCTAATGAAAAAATTCTGGAGTTAGATAATAATGATGGTTGTGCAACATTGTGGAGGTACTTAATGCCCTTGAATCAAACACTTAAAAATGGTAAATTTTATGTTATGTATATTTTCCCGCAATAAAACCAAAATAAAAATACATCTACACATAAAAACTAATATAAATAAACCTGTGGCAAATTATTAATGTGCAATATAGAAGAAAAGTCAGAATTCATGGAATTAGAGGACTTGTATTTATATAATACTAGTTCTACCATGAATGAGTTGGCAACATTTTGACAAATCTTTTACATTTTCTTTTTTTAAAAATTAATTAATTAATTAATTTTTGGCTGCATTGGGTCTTCGTTGCTGTGCACGGGCTTTCTCAAGTTGCGGCGAGCAGGGGCTACTCTTCGTTGTGGTGTGCGGGCTTCTCATTGCAGTGGCTTCTCTTGTTGCGAAGCGTGAGCTCTAGGCGCGCGGGCTTCAATTGTGGCACGCAGGCTCAGTAGTTGTGGCTCACAGGCTCTAGAGCGCAGGTCAGCAGTTGTGACTCACCGGCTGAGTTGCTCCGTGGCTTGTGGGATCTTCCTGAACCAGGGCTTGAACCCATGTCACCTGCATTGGCAGGCGGATTCTTAACCACTGCGCCACCAGGGAAGTCCCTTTTACCTTTCCTTAGCTGTAGTTTTCTTAAGTTTAATGTGAATTTACTTACTCCTCACAACTCTCAGGAGTTTTATGAGGAAGAAATGAGGTTATTTATATAAAAATCTTTTATGAACTGTGTAAGTCAGTTTATAGACTTCAGGTGGAATTTTTCATATTTTTGGTAATTCATTGAACTGACTGTTGGTATTGCATATAAGGTTTTGGCTTGAGGCATTTGCTACTATGGTTTTAAAAATATTTAAATTGCATATTTAAAATGTTTTATTTTTTTGTGAAAATGCAGCTGTTTATTCCCCAGGGTTTAATTAATTGAGAATGGAAAAGTTTAGCTTATATTTGTAGAGTTACACTTCTTATTGGCATTATTAAATGTTCAGGTTTTTTATTATTGATGTCTTTTCTTAACAGGTTCCCTTCATAACTTCTGAAGGGAAAACCTTGCCAGCTGAGGTAGATACTGGATAACTTAGTTTTTCCTTTCTTATTTGAAATCAGTGTGTTAAAAAGCAATTATCAAAAAAAAAAAAAGGGTTTATGCAGTGGAACAGGAAATGGTAGACTGGGCAAATATAATGATGTCATAAATCAGATTTAAGTAATAGAAAATTATTTATTTTGGACATTGATTAAAGTGCATTTCTGGTTGCTCACCTTCAGTGGACTAAGAGATATTTTTTTCCTCTGAGTAAGAAAACAGTGAATTGGAGGAACTCAGTTAATTTCAGAGATTTATTTTTGTAAAAATGAGATAGGATGTCGGAAGATGGTCAATAGAAAGCTCACTTTAGAAGGAAGCTCTTTTTATAAGGTAAAGAGGAAGAATAATCAGAATTTAATTAGCTGAAATCTTTATTGAATGTTCCATTTGGGGCATAACAAAGAACTCTGTACCGAGGATACAGTGTATAATATTAAAAAGATGTGATCTTAATCTTTAGAATTCACTGTTTTAAACATCTTCCATCACTTACTTAACCTGTGTTCAGTTTCAAGTGATTCTTTTTTCCCTTAGTTAGTTGTAACATTTCTGCAGTTTGCTCCAGAATTACTTTAGATAGATGTGTGGCCCATTGACATATTTTAAAATTTTAGATTTGCATGCCTTTAGGCCGCATACTCAGTCTTTTATTTGCCATAGTCTCTGCCATTTCTATGGTCTCTGCCTTAGCACACTTATTTCACTTATGTGAAACACCTGGCCTTTGGAGACATCTGTCACTCCTGCTAAACCTTTACCTAACAGGCACAAGGCAAGGATAAAAAGGAAAAGGATAATTCCTGTCTGTTCAACCCATGCCTGCAAAGTTCTTACCTTTTCCTGTCATGCCTAGTCAGTGGGGATTCCCACAAGGCTTGCATGAGCATGTCTGAAACCAAGTGATCTTTAAATTATCCCTATGCTTGGTGTCATCTCCTGGTTTTAGTTATAGCTTTCTAACGCTCCAAGTGGTGCTAAGTCTGTTTGTCATTTGCCATAATATACTGTGAATAAAGGACTATGCTAAATTTCCCTTAAGCCACAGTCTAGTGGAGAGTAAAGACTTCTAGTTTTATCTAGTTATTTCTCATACTTTTTGAAATGATATTTTTGGAAATGATACATTCGTTGGGGACCTCTTTTGGGGGAGGGGCCTATTACTAATACAGTAGTATTTCCAATTATATTTAAATGAATGTCTTCAAAATGTAATGGTTAAGGTGTTTACGTGGTAATAGAACTTAAAAGTAAATCCTATAAATCATTACTAATTTGAAATGAAAAACTCTGAACCATCCAGTTAACACTGTTTAAAATTGCCCTGACCACATTCTCTGTCTTCCTTACTCTGATTTATTTTTCTTCATCAGACTTTTCACCACTTAAATTGTGTATTTGTGTCTTTATTTGTTGTCTGTCTCTTCCTACTATGTAAGCATGTGAGCAGGGACTTGTTTCTGATTCCTGTTCTATTTCACTGCTTACAACAGTGTCGGATACATAATGAGAAACTTACTAAATATTTGGTCTAGGAGTGCATGAAACCCTTCTCATCCACCTGTAGTATGTTCTCTTCTGGGTGCTGCCCTCTCCATTCTACTGTCAGCATCCTTTGGCTTAGTACATATAAAACACGGATCCTGATGTTGTAACTCTCCCTACTCGAAGCCCCCCATTGTCCTCGGAATGACATCAGTCCTTAAGTATATCTCACTTAATCTTCTCACTTTAATACAATTTGTTGTCTATCTGCCTGTTGTTTTGTATGTTTGTTTTTTTGATTAAACCTTTGAGCTCCTTGAGGAAAAGAACTTTGTTGTCTTCATCGACTTATCCCCTACTCCTTACATGGTATCTGAAGGTGCTCAAGAAATGTTTGTAGAATGAAGGAGTAACATTTTACATGGGGAAGAAAAGGCAAGTCCGGAGGTGATACGATACATGCTGACGAGTATGCAGCTAGTGAGCAGCAGGGTTGGACTGACTCCCTCAGGCCAGTGCTCTGCCACTAATAGGAGTAGATTTTGATTTTTAACAAAACGTATTTTTGTTTCTTCACTTACAGATATTGAAGATGTTAAGAAGTACAAACCTGGTTACTTAGAAGCTACGCTTAATTGGTTCAGATTTTATAAGATACCAGAGGGAAAACCAGAAAACCAGTTTGCTTTTAATGGAGAATTCAAGAACAAGGTGAAGTTCATAATCTTTATTTTAAAATGTGCCTGTGATACCTGTACAATATTTCTTTCACTTTGGGGGATTTCATATGTGAACATTTGTATATAGTATGATAACAAAAGTGCTTTTTACTGACTTTCATATTTAAGGACATTATTTTATCATTTTTATTTTTAAAAAAGTTTTAGGAGATCTCTCTAAGTAAATCAGTAAGGCTGATAAATACCTATATGCATCTGTTTATCTGTCAGTAAATCCTTCGTCTCAGAAAATGAAGGATTTCCATGATCAGTCTAAGTCTGCAAATTGTATATGAAGAAAAGCCTTCCATTTACTTACTCCAGAGAAGGGAAAGTTACTTACCATTAATGCAGATCCAAAGGGGCTTCCCTCCTAAGTGTTCATCCTACCATGGCTGAATTAAGCTGCTTAACAATTAAGACAGCACTTGAATTCTCTTACTGTCAGAGGATTTTTCTATTAGAAAACCACAAAGTTACCAGAAAGTGGCTCTAATATGACACATATGGAGGAAATAGACCAAAGAGTTAAAGTCAAAAACATGGACTATGTCTTTTAAACTTACTGCCACTATATAAACTTCACATTATAAACCAACCTTTAAGTGGTACTAATAAAGAAAGTATGTTTTGCAGGTAAAGTAAGCCATGGTCGTGAAAACTTTAAAATTATAATAAGTATTTTGTTATACAAGAGTTTATTGCTGAACCCAGTATTTTTTAAAGGTACATTAAAAGAACACTTAAGATCTTGAGGGCTTTGTCTAGGATTTTTAAATATAAAACTATTATTTTAGACTGTAATCTCTCACAAGGAAAATTAGGAACATTTGGGGGGAAAAATATAAAGAATTTTCTGCTTTGGAAAAATAAAGCAAGTTTTCCTTAGATGGTATTACTAGATCTATATCTATTGTTGATTTTGCATTTTTAGACACTATATGAATTCATACTAAGAAAAAAAATTAGAAGATGTTGAGGCTTACTACCTTCAGACAGTGGATAATCTAAAACGACTATGCAGTTGGACTACTTACGCCTTTGATGAGGTGAAATTAATAGGTATATGCTTATTTACAAGCAAGATACTGATAGTAGGCTAACCACTTTACATTCAACATCTTATTTATTCTTTCAACAACTCTATGATTTAAATCAGGGGTTGGCAAACTTTTTTGTGTAAAGGACCAGAAAGTAAATATTACAGACTTTGTAGGCCATATGGTCTCTGTCACAACTACTCAACTCTTCCATTGTAGCACTAACGCAGTCAGAGCCCATGCACAGATGAATGGGCATGACTGTGCTCAATAAAAACTTTATTTACAAAAACACATGGTGAGCTGGATTTGGCCCACAGGCCCAAGTTTGCCAACCCTTGATTTAGATGATCTTCATTACATTGCATATTATAGATGAAGAAATTAATACAATGAGATGAAGTAATCTGCATAAAGTCACACAGCTGGTAAATAAGGATGTGAGAATTTATACTCAGGTTTGCCTGACTACAGAGCTCATGTTCTTAATAATTAACTGTCATACTATGACTAGTTCCATGTTAGTATAATGATGTGATTTCTGTGTCTGTTTTTGGTTTTTAACTAGGCTTTTGCTCTTGAAGTTATTAAATCTACTCATGAATGTTGGAAAGCATTGCTTATGGAGAAGTGTGCTGGAGGGGCTATAAATTGGTAAGGACTTGTCTTTTCTATGTAGAGTTATTTTATTTTATTACTAACTGGTACTAAAGAGCCGTATGATACTGCTCAGATCTGATTTTTTTTTTTTTAAGAGAATTGAAATGTTTTTTCATTTAAAAAATGTTTACAGAGCACCTATTTGAAAGGCATTACCAAGTGCTGGGCACTATGAAATTAGGAATTGACATGACCCCTTTTCCCAAGGAATTTATAATTTAGTGCGGTATACTGTCAAGTAAAGAGGCATTTCATTATAATGCACTGTGAATATATGCAAAGGTGGATTTTCAGCGACTTTTCAACATGCAGACATATGATTAATTTATGTAATAAGTACCACATCATTTCTTGGTAAGAACAGTTAAAAGCCTTCTTATCCAACATGATCTGGGTCACCAACTAATTGATTAAGGGCAATCAAACAATAGTAACATATATAACTCAAGCGTTTTAATTTTTACTTTAAAACATTTAAATGTACATTCATTTATCAATCTGTGGATATAGGGCTAAGACATTTTCTATATAGATTACATATAGATTATATATAGCCTAACTTAATATATAATAGAAAGTAAAGATCAAATCCTGTAATCTTTAAACTCCTTACACTTAAAAACCCTTATAAATTTTTAGGGTTCTTTTTTTCTAACCTTTTACAGTTGTCTTACCACACCTAATTTGATACCAAGTTTTTATAGTGACTCACCTTTATGGAGGCTTTTTAGAGCCTCGATAGTGTGTACAGCCTCAGTGGTTTTAGAGCCTACTTGGTGTTCATAGAAACAGTTCTCTTTCCATACTCCCTTCATTGATGGGTGTAATTACAGCTTGAATTATGAAATTGTAATACCAAAGACCACTGACATAAAAAAAGTTTGGAAACAAAAATAACTGACTCTTGGTAAGCCTAACTAGGAAGCAAAAGTACACAGTCTTTCTGGAGAGCAGAGTCCTACCCATCTTCATTGTCCTCTTTGAATCAGGAGAAAGTGGGAAGCCATTTACTCTTCAGCAAATACTGATTGAGGGTCTACTGCCAAGTACTGCGCTGATGGGAGGGTTGCTGCCGTGAATACAATAAATAGAGTCCCTGTCCTTCTGGGGCATAAAGTCTGGGCATCAAGAGAGACATTAAAGAAATCATTAGAATAAAGTAATATGGAGTAAAGAATTAGGCAGTCTCAAGGAATATTTTATCCAAGTCATCAGAGGCTCATCTTGGAAATGCTTGGGCATTATAGCTTCCGATTCTGTTTCTCCTGAGTCTAGAGTAACACTGTGGACTCCATCTTCTCCTCCCATTTTTCTTACCTCTTATGTATTGATAGAATACTCTGTTTTTTCAGCATAGTCTTAAAATTTAGGTAATTGTTTCGAACATAAATAGTACAACTTACTAACAAGAAAACTGGGTGTAATGAAATGTCATCTAGCCCTCACTATCCTAGTAACTAATAGACTGAATTCTTCTTTATGGTCAGATATTCTAAGTCAGATATTAATGTGATGGGCTCCTCTAAAAAGAGGGGCCTCTGATTGTCCAAAGAGGTATTTGCTTGCTGTTTGCTTTCCTCTCCTTCCTAATGGTACTTTCAGAAAAGCTTTTGCCGTCTTTAATGGGACTTGTATGGTTCCCAGGTTTCCTGAGCTGCACAGCTAGAGAGCATCTCTGGTTAGATTTTCTATAGCTTGATAGCATTCCTTCTATGTTGATTCTAATTATCTTTACTGTGAAGGTAGCTTTATTTCTATGCTCTGTGGAGTCATTTTGCTGTAGCCTCCTAGGTAATGATAAGGATTACATTAGCAATAAGAATTGACATTTATTGAACTCTAGTAGTTTTCAGGTTCTAAGAGTTTTATATGTATTATCTAATTAATATTCACCAGAACCCTATAAGATGTGTATCATTATTATATCCATTTTACATATGAGGAAATTGAGACCACGTAGAGATTGTGACTTATCGAAGGTCTCACTGTGTGATGGATTTAAGCCAGACTTCAAACCTACTCTCTCAACAGCTTTACTCTTCCTCTGTGTTTTCAAAGAATACAACAAAATTAATTTTTTTAGCTTGAAAATTTTTAGGATATAAGTTTCTGGTTATAAATTTTACACATCTAGATAATTTCAAGTCAAAATATTCAGAATTTTAACTCATTTTTGTCCATATTTTCTTTATTTTTGTCACTACTTGATTTATAAAATATATTTATATTAATAAAATTTTTCTTTCCTTTGTCTTTACCTAATGAATTGCTTCTCTCTCTCAGTTCCTTACAGTGTACTCTGTTATTGATTACCAAACCATCCCCCCTTCCTTTTTAACCTGTTCTCCCCATGCAAATCAGTTTAGGTCTGACCTGAAGACATTATCACAGCAGTTCTCTCAAACAACGTATAGTACAGCACAATTACCCAGGGAAACCATTAGAAAATTCAAATGTGTTGTTCTTTTCTTTAAACCTGGCGAATTAGGATCTCTGAGGAGTAGGGTCTAAGCATCTGTATGTTTTAAAAGCTCCCTGGCTTCTGATGAGCTTCTCTGCTTAGAACCATTAAATCCAAATTTCTCTTAGAAGAACAAACAGGGCCTTCCAG
The DNA here is from genome assembly GCF_003676395.1 of Aethalodelphis obliquidens. NCBI lineage: Eukaryota > Metazoa > Chordata > Mammalia > Artiodactyla > Delphinidae > Aethalodelphis > Aethalodelphis obliquidens. The sequence goes on along the minus strand of NW_020837950.1, from coordinate 42,059,661 downwards.
GATTTGACACTTGCTACCCGTCCAGCCTCATTTTCTGTCACTTCTTGCCTCTTTTTTCATGTTTCAACAACTTAGAACCACTTGTCACTCCTCACAAACACCATGTTCTTATTGACCTCTGGGCCATACTCATTTTGTTTCCCTTTGCCATGATTTTCTTCTCACTTCTTGAAATGGCTGACTGACTTATCTTTTAAGACGTGGTTTTGACTTTGCTTTCTCTAGGAAACTTTCCCTCATCCTAGCCTTGTGCTTGCTAAGGTGCCATTACACTCTATTCCTTGCCCCCCTGTGTAGTCCTATCACTGCATTTATTAATTAACTGCTTGTTTTATGAGTTTGTCTTCTCCTCTAGAGTATAAGTTCCTCAAAAGTAGATGAATATGGCTTCCCTGGTGGTGCAGTGGTTGAGAGTCCGCCTGCCGATGCAGGGGACACGGGTTTGTGCCCCGGTCTGGGAAGATCCCGTGAGCCATGGCCACTGAGCCTGCGCATCCGGAGCCTGTGCTCGCAACGGGAGAGGCCACAACAGTCAGAGGCCAGTGTACCGCAAAAAAAAAAAAAAAAAAGAAGTAGATGAATAAAGATGTTGTATTCATCTTTATATTCCTTATCCCTGACATGTAGTAGTCACTCAATAAATACTTGTTGGAGTAATTGCTGAATAATATTTTCAAGCCAACAAATAGATGTTTCTTTTTAAATAAATTTATTTATTTTTTGACTGCCTTGGGTCTTTGTTGCCGCGCGCGGGCTTTCTCTAGTTGTGACGAGTGGGGGCTACTCTTTGTTGCAGTGTGCGGGCTTCTCATTACAGTGGCTTCTCTTGTTGCGGAGCACGGGCTCTAGGCGCACGGGTTTCAGTAGTTGTGGCACATGGGCTCGGTAGTTGTGGTGCACAGGCTTAGTTGCTCCGCGGTACGTGGGATCTTCCTGGACCAGGGCTCGAACCCATGTCCCCTTCATTGGCAGGCGGATTCTTAACTCCTACTGTGTCACCTGGCACGTCCCTAGATGTTGTTTTTTAAATCCAGTAGTGACTCTACTGTTTCCAGGAGCCCTGCATTTATTAAATTACTTAATTGATAATCCTCTTTATCACAATAAGTTTTGTCATTGTTATTTTTATTCCTTTTCCCCACTGCTTAATGTTTACTCTGGAAGCTACGTATTTTTTTTAGCAGGGATAATTTTGTTATTTCTGTTTTTACCAAAAACAACTTTAAATTCTTTGTAGGAGAAATACAGTTTTTTGCCATTTGGGTTTACTCTTCAACTCCTCTCACCCTTTCTTCATCATGGTTTATTTCAAATATATATATATTTTTTCATATATATATTCTTCCAAACTGTTTATGTCTTGAAGTTGTTTCCTTTACCTTTCTAGAGGAAGGTGTATCTGATTCATATATGGATAGCTCCAGTTCTTTTAGCTTTGTATAGATTTACTTCAAAGTCAGTTTTCTTTGACAAACTCTGGAGGTTATGGACCCAAATCATCATTCTTACCTCTTTAAATTTTCTCTTTCCTTTTTTCTTGAGTACTTTGCTTTAGAATGAAAAGCCTTGAGCAATCTGAATCCTGAGCACTGTCTTTGAGGATTCTCATGAGTGTGGGCCTTTGTCTGATTTGAAATTGTCTTGAAGAAAATAATCTTCTCTTTACTAAAATTTCATATTGCTGGCCCTGTAAATTTCATCTTTTAGGTATATGTTTATTGTTTGCAGGTAATTTTCTATTTCTGATTCTTTTTTTTTTTTTTTTTGCGGTACGCGAGCCTCTCACTGTTGTGGCCTCTCCCGTTGCGGAGCACAGGCTCCGGACGCACAGGCTCAGCGGCCATGGCTCACGGGCCCAGCCGCTCCGCGGCATGTGGGATCTTCCCGGACCGGGGCACGAACCCGTGTCCCCTGCATTGGCAGGCGGACTCTCAGCCACTGTGCCACCAGCGAAGCCCCCTGTTTCTTTTTATTTAATCACTTATTTTGCTCTTTATATAGCTATTAATATATCTTTATTATTTGTAAATGAAATATGGTTTGTTGTGCATAGAAATTTTGGTATTGTTGATCTTTTGTTCTAATGTCGTATCTGCTTATTTTGATCATCAAGATTGTGTGTAGGGTACACAATGTTTATAAATTTAGAACAAAATATTTAATGTCTTATTATAAAAAGGAAAGCAGCACATTCTTCCCAGTCAGTATTTTTAATCTCATTTATAGTAGGCACCATCATCTTTAAGTGGTTATACTGCTTCTCCTTTTGTATGCTATAGTCATAGTTTGAAAGCTAGAAAGAACCCTAAATATTACAATGTTCATGGGGGCTCCATGGTTCAACATTGTATCCCCAGCATCTAGAAATGTCCCTAACACATGGCATAAGAATAATTTTTTGAATCAATAAATAATATGAGTCAGTGTTAACTATTTTTGTATAAGGGACAATTCAGATAAAATTAAAATGTTTCTTGATAACATGCCTTTTATTACACCTTCAAACATTCAAAGTAAAAATCACTTCCTTAAATCCTGAGGAAAGTATATTGAAACCCAGATTGCATTCTTTATTAACTAAAAGAATATTAGTGAGGAGGATGGCACTGTTTGTAGAAATAAAATGCTATAAAAAAAGGGGGGGCTATTGGAGAAATAGTAATAAGGGGTTTTGTAATCTCTCCTCTTTTATATTTTATATATCATTCAAGAATCTCCTAAGTCCATTTGTATATACCTTTCACTTAATTCTTGAAACAGCCATACTAATAATTTGTCCAAGGTGAAAAATGGTACAGCTTGTTGGCTTCCTAGATTCTAGCTGGTTACTTGTCAAGATATTTTATTGGGGATATTTTAAAAGTTACTCAGTTTTTTTAAATTCACAGAATATTTTAAAAGTTATTAGTCTTTGAAATTTACAGTGCTGGCTTTAATATTTTCTTTCTTTTCTAATATTTCTGCTGATGGTTTTGCTTTGTTGTGGAAATAGAGGATTACTTTAGAGATAGTTTATTAGATTTAACAGGTAAAAATAGAGAACACCCCCTTAAATCTAAATTTCAGATTTTAATGTAAATGTCTCGTGGCACGTACTTATACTAAAAAAATAGTTTGCTTGGGACATACTTATACTAAAAAATAATTTGCTGTTTATCTGAAGTTCAAATTTAACTGGGTGTTCTATGTTTTATCTGACAACCCTATTTAGAGGACTCCCTGTTCTCTCATCACCATTTTCCTAGAATTCCCAAGGAATGTTTCACTTTGGTGTAGTTTTAATGTTAAAAACATTGTAGCAGGGGCCCCCAACCCCCAGGCCACGGACCAGTACCTGTCCGTGGCCAGTTAGGAACTGGGCCGCACAGCAGGAGGTGAGCGGTGGGCGAGTAAGCAAAGCTTCATCTGTATTTACAGCCGCTCCCCATCGCTCGCATTACTGTCTGAGCTCCGCCTCCTGTCAGCATTATGGTGAGTTGTATAATTATTTCATTATATATTACAAAGTAATAATAATAGAAATAAAGTGCACAATAAATGTAATGTGCTTGAATCATCCCCAAACCATCCACCCCTACCCCCCAACTCCAGTCCATGGAAAGATTGTCTTCCACAAAACTGGTCCCTGGTGCCAAACAAGGTTGGGGACCGCTGGTGTATAGCATATTTAGTATTATACACCATGTTTTCTTCAGAAGAGTAGCACTTAAGACTTTTCAGTATCTGTTTTTTTGCCTTGTTCCTTTTAAATTTAGTTTTGACTTTCTTTAGAGAAACATCTAACTTATAAAGCCTTACCTTTTTCAGTTTTTAGCTTACTTAAACGTGGGGTATGAAGAAGAGAGTATAACATAGTTTAGTCTTAAAGATGATAATGCCACCTTTCATCAAACATCATCACTTATGCCAAGAATGAAAACAAATTCCACATTTTGAGTCTGGATAGAGAGCAAAATGACCACTTTCATAATTGCTATGTACCCAGTGTCTGATTACGGGCAGATGTAGCTGAAAAGATAAATAAATAACTACAGATCTTTTTATCATATATATCCCAGCATATTTCACAAAGCCATTGCCAAAATAAATTTGATAAGGTACATCCCTTAGATCCACTTGGAGAGCACACATGCGTGTGTGTGTGTGCATGTGTGTGTTTCATCTATTAATTATCTCCTTTAGGGATCTGCTAATCAATTATTTCTTCAATTCTGAAAAATTAATTTGGCTTTAATGCCCTTCTCTACTACCTTTTTCTATATCCATTTTAATCTGATTTCTTTGATGAAATTTTTAAAAATCAGACTTAATACATTTGAGGGGAATGATGCATTTGCTTTCATCTAGGAGGTAAGAAATACGTGGTGGGCAGCATGTTTGTGGAGGTAGCATGCTAGTCCCCACTGTGTGGGAAGACTTTGGACTTTATAGAGCCTTTACTGGTCATGGGAGGAGCTGCTGTCTATGCCTTGCTAAACTTCCTTACTTGTACCAAAACTGAGCTTTCATGTTCCTGTGGTTTCCTCTCACCACTGTTAGCTTAGTTCCATACCTGTCTGAGAAAAGATTCTACAGCATCTTTCAGCAGCCAATTACAGTGTTTATCACCTCACTTAGAGGAAAATTCTTCCTTGTGGTCGTTGTTCTATGGGTCAAATTTGTTTTTTCTTTTCTTCAGTAAAGGTGAAGAGTAGTGGAATAGCCTTTTATGTACCAGGAGATTATTTAAATTTGTATACTATCATTTGATTTTTTTTTTTTTTTTTTAATTCTGGAGGGTGCAATGCTATGGAGCACTTTATATTTATAACTTTGCCTGAAAGAATGTACAAGACCCCAGTTGTCCTAATTTATATTCATCCAGGTCCTTTTTCAGGGTATCTTAATCACATTTCTGCAGTGCTCTAGCATTCTGCATTAGAAGGTCTCTTGTCTCCTTTTGAGTGAGTGAGTGAGAGAGAGAGAGTGTGTGTGTATGTGTTATTATCCACTGAGATCCAAAGACTCGGCAACTGTTGGCTGGGATCATACACTCAAATGTAAAGCATTTGAGAGCTGGTTTTCTTTTTGGTAATTGCTCCTTTTTTATCCTGTTTAATAATAATATTCTCTTTTCCTTTCCAGCACAAATGTGCAGGTATGTGATAGCCCTTTCCATTGCTCTCAAGAGGAAGCAAGATCATTAGTTGAATCGGTAAGGAACAAATGTCCAAGGCATCCTTTATTCTTATAAATGTCATGGGGAAGTCTAGCAGAAATTCTGAAAAATCTAGCAGTGAAATGTATCAAGACTTTTGGGGAGCATAAAGTTTAAAAACAACATTAAAATTATTTTTTCATGCAGGGAATTTAGATTAAAAACCTTAAAACCTTTTAGTTGTATTTCTGTTCTCTAAAGTACATTAACCACTTAACTTGATTTCATATGACACTATTTTTCACCAGTTTATTGTTGTGTGAATGCATTTGCCCTCCTCTGTACTGACCTGTTCCCATGAGTTATCCACAATCCAGTGTCTAAATTGCGACTGGCTGCTGGCACAGGTGCATTTCAGCTCAAAAAAAATGAAATAAATACATCTCTTTTCCTTTTTTTTTTTTTTTTTTTTCCATTTAGTTTGGTTACCTCACAAGCTTTCCTTCTCTTCACTAAGAAGATACCCTCAGATTTTTACATGTCTTAGTGATCATACTGCCTGGAGGCAACTGAATTTATTAGCAAAGTAATGCTTGATTTGGAAACCACTAAATAAGGAAATTCACATTCAGATAATCAAGTAATGCTGCTGTGTAAAGTGTGTTCAGGAGTGATCTTAGGCTAGAAATCCCATTTATAAATTGAGGGGTTTGGGTTTTTTTTTTCTCTTAATTATCAGATAGAAACTAGTGAATTTAGATCTTAAGGAACAACAAAAATGTTTGCTCACAATGGCTGCTTTGAATTTTTTTCCATTAATTAATCAGTTATTTAATTATTGCCTGCTGCGTGTGGTTAGAATCTAGGTGCTGGGGATGCAGTGTTAAAAGACACAAAAACCTCTTTCCTCGTATAGCTAACATTCTAGTTGGGGTGATGGGTAATAAATACACAAGTGAAATATATAGTGTTTGTGAATGCGATAAATGCTATGACGAAAAATGAATGAGGGAAGAGGGGATAAAGTGCCAGGAGTGGGATGGGAGTTGTAGTGATTGAAAAGTAGTAGGGAACAGCCCCACTGAGGGGAGAACGGACCTGAGTCAAGATTTGTAGAAGGTAAGGGACTGAGCCAAGTGACTTGTAAAGGAAGAGAATTCCATGCTGCAGCCCAAAGGCCATGAGGCAAGTGGGTACCTGACATGTTCAAGAAATAACTGAGGAGCCACAGTGGCTGGTGGAGTAGAAAGAGTCTAAGGGAGAAAGGAGGAGATGAGATCAGAAATGCATGGATCTGGGGGTGAAAATGGAGGCAAATTATTATGAAAGACACTGTAAAATACCCTTAGAGACTATTTTAAGAATTTCATTTCTTATTCTGAATAAGAAGGAACCACTGAGGGAGTGATATGATCTGACTTAGATTTTAACAAGATCATTCTGGCTGCGTTGGTGCGAACGGGCTAGGGAAGCAAGAGAAGATGCAGGGGAGCCATGACAGTAATGCAGGCTACAATATCGGTGTATTTTCTTCAAGTTTTCAGTTTTATATCTGTGTCATTACATTCTGAACTTAGTTCTCACCAATATTTATCATTAATTCTTTAAGAAAAAAATTAAGGAAAACAAATTAAAAACTTTATTCACGTAGTCTCCCACTAATCTCAGATTAAGACTATTTCATTCATTTTAGTTTGGGTTTTCTAAATGATAGATATAATAGATACTTGTCTTAAAATTCGCTGTAAGAATAAAGTTTCAATCTTACATCTTTTTTAAAAAGTTTTTTCCTAGCATATTAGTAGGAAAAGTCCTCTTGGAAAAAAATAATAATTGGAGAACATGGATATGATCTGGATAGTTTGATTTGGGAAACAAGATTAGAATTCAGAAACATTAACATCCAGCTTTAATTACATGGTTTGGTAGCTTTGTTGTGTTTCGTAATAATGAAGAAGGTGCTATACTGATTTTTCACTGAGGAAACTATGGTAGAAAATCAAAATGCAGAGAAAGCAGTCCCTCATCATCAGCTCTAGTGGAACTTACTGTATATGGGATTTCACCATTAAAAATTTGTAAATCAAAGAATTGCTCTATTAGCAGCCTCATTAGTGATTCAGAAGCTCAGATTAGGTAACAATTTCTCCTGAAAATTTTATCAACTTGTAATAATGAAATTCTTTGTAGTCAGAGCATTTTGGCTTGGCATTTTATCTCTTCACAACCACATTGAGATGTTTGAATCAGCATTACTTAGGTATATATTCCCAGATCTCTCTATTTTGCTATATATTGAACGTTGCACTGACTTCAAAGTACTGTCAGCTTTCGTTTGTCCTTTGCTTGCTCAGAATAACTTAAGACATTAAAGTCATCTATCAAACTTGATCATATTCAGACCACATCAATCCTGGGCCTGTATGGAAACAAATTATAACCCCAAGGTTTATTAGTGGACTTAGAATAAGTGAACTCATTCTAACAAGTTAATCAACTTAGGTAATATTATCTTAAGACAGATGTGTAGATGTTAAATGAATCTGGGGATTTCCCTGGTGGTCCAGTGGTTAAGACTTTGCCTTCCAGTGCAGTGGGTGTGGGTTCGATCCCTGATCGGGGAGCTAAGATCCCACATGCCTCGTGGCCAAAAAACCCAAAAAAGTAAATAAAACAGAAGCAATATTGTATCAAATTCAATAAAGACTTTAAAAATGGTCCACATCAAAAAAATCTTTAAAAAGTAATTTTAAAAAAATAGATAAATAAATGAGCCCGAAGTTGTGCTTAAAACAGGACCAGATAGTAATACAGGTTTTCACTTTCTAGATGTGTATTCACAGAATATTCAGAATGATCGTTAATTAGGTGAGATTTTAGGATCAAGTAATTGGTTTTGGTGAACATATACTTTTAAAGTATACAAAGAAAAGAAATGGACTAAACTCTTGAGGGATAAGGAGAACTGTTGCAGGAAGCATATACTGGCGAACATATATTGATCAAAATACAATTAAGTGTAGTAGCATTGAGGCCTCCCCCCAAAATCATTAAGTGGTCACCCAACAATATGTACAAATCAATTAAATTAGGAAAAATAGTGTCACCATAACCAAGAAAAAATAAAAGCCAACACCCTGATGACTATTATTTGGATGCATTTTAGAAACAAAAGAGAAAATATCTACAGAAGTAATTTATCAGACGTAGGTTAGAGATCTTAAGAAGGATAGCTGATCTGAGGAGGATAAGGAGAACTGAAATGGTCAGAAAGGTTATTGGATTTTGTTTATAAATACAGATGTTTGAATTATATACAACCATGAAAGGCATGGCTGTGTCAAAAACAAGGTTTGCTACTTAGATCTGAACACACTAGGGATCCACAGAGGCAGTTGGTTACTCTGGGCTACAGTGTGTGGCCACCAGCAACAGGAGTAACTCTCAGTGGTAGTTCAACCACAGGACCACCCAATTACATTTTTTTGGGTAGTGTGTCTTTTTTATAGCCAAAAAGGTAGGACTCTTTCCCAGTTTTTGAAGACTGTATGACCAGAAGTTGGAGCTTTATTTCAGGGAACAAGGTTCAGAGCCTTTATAGGGAACAAGGAATGTATGTTTGTGTATGTGTGTGCACACATGAGTGTGCGTGTGTGCACACACATGTAGTTTTCCTTTCAGATCTAATATCAGTTGATATTTAATGACAATTGATTCTGGGATTTAAGATGCTAGTTTTAGGATCCTTTACTGTATATAAAGTGTTATTTGGAAAATACATTGAGAAGATGGGAGCAAAATTTACAAGCTTTATCAATATATATAATTAGAGAATACATTGTTTTTTCTAGTACATGTGGACACTTCCCAAAAATTGAGCATATGTTAGGCCACAAAGAGTTGGAAAACAAATATCAAAGAGTTGAGGTAATGCAGACCACTTTCTTTGTCAACAGTATAACAAGGTTGCTAATCAGCTATAAAAATGTTAAAAGAAAAAAACCCCAAATCTGTGTTGTTTGGAAACTAAAAATACATCTCAAGTCATGCCTCAAAAAAATGAATTATGAAAAATTATAAAATATTTAAAATTGAGTGACAACTAAATCACTCTATGTCAAAACTTGCATGATGCAGCAAAAATAATTTTTGAGAGAAATTAACTGTACAGCAGAAATGAAGAAAGAAAATTGAGATGCTGAACATTCAACTCAACAAGCACTCTGTTTTTTTCTATCTTTTTACATTATAAGAGAGAAAATTATAAAGAGTAGAGCAAATATTTAATGAAATGGAAAACAAGGAGATAATGAAAAGGATCAATTAAAATAAAAGCTGGGTTTTCTTCTTTTAAGGCTAATAATATAGACAAACTTATTACAGGAAAGACAGTGAAATAGAGAAGCCATAAATAAAAATATCAAAAATTAAAATTAAGACATTATTACAGACACAGGAGATATATAAGTAATCAGAAAGGAATACTCGGGACTTCCCTGGTAGTCCAGTGGTTAAGACTCCATGCTTCCACTACAGGGGGGACAGGGGGCATGGGTTTGATCCCTTTTCAGGAACTAAGATCCCACGCGCCACGCAGTGTGGCCAAAAAAAAAAAAGGAACATTCTAAATCGCTTTTGGCAATACCTTTCTAAACATAGATGAATTGACAATTTTTTAAAAATATAAATTACAATGTTGAATCAAGAATAAACAGAAAACCCAAATAGACTTATCAGCAGTTTAAAGGAATACTTAATTATGAAAATGACAATTTCTCCCATATTAATTAATGAAGTCAATCTATTTTTAATCAGAATTTCAATAGGGTTTTCACTGAACTTGGTAAGATAATCCTAAAATGTATATGGAATATTAAAGGGCCAGGAATAACCTAGAAAAGACTGACAAATTTAAAGTTTTTTTTTCAAGCTGTAAACAATTAAAGATACCACAAAATAAGTCAAAAGGTAAGCCATTGATTGGGAGAAGGTACTTGCATATAAGTGACAAAAGGATTAACAATTTATTCAAATCAACAAGAAAAAAATAACCAGTAGGAAAAAGAATGGGCAAAAGTATGAATGGGCAACTCACAAGAGAGAATATTTAAATTGCCAGTAAATATGTGAAAATCTGCTGTATTTCCCCAGTGATCAATGAAATCAAATTAAGACATAGTACAATTTCATAGTTATCAGATAGGCAAACGTTTACAAGTGTTTTTAAGCAAGTGGAGAAGGGAGACCACTCGTACTTGTTGATATGCTTTACAGGAGTATAAATTAGTACAGCTACCTTGAAGAGCAATTACGTGATTTCTAGTATAGTTGAAGATGCTTATAACCCACTACTCTGAAGTTACCTTTCTAGATGTACATTCTACAGAGACACTAATACATACGTTTTTATGATCAGACATGGGAAAGTTGGAAACTGGACAAATGTCTGTCAATAGAAAACTGGGTAAATAAACTGTAGTATATTTGTACAGTGGAATACGATACCACAGGTAAAATATGTGAATTAGAACTACATGACTCTACATGGATAAAACCTGAAAGTGCAGTATTGGGTGAAAAAAGCATTTGCAGCAGGATATAGTATGCATCATTGAAGTAAATTTTAAAACACCCAAAGCAGCACCATATATTTTTAATGAATACAAACAGATACGTTGCTCACATTTTAGAAACATAAATAAGAACAATAAACACCAGTTTCAGCATAGTGGTTAGGAGAAGTTACTTCTGAGAGGGAATAAAAATAAATAAGATCTTTATTTTTGATGAGTTGGGAGAAAAAGAGACTTCACTTGTAACTTTTCTGAAATAACAATGTTAACTCTAAAAAAATCTAGAGAGTAGATATTTGTTATAATGGTCTCTTCATTTTCTGTGTGTTTGAAGTATTGATATTTCATAATTAAGAGAATTTGTATGCCCAGAAAAACAACACAGAAAATTAATGAAACCAAAAATTGACTCTTTGAGACCAGCAAAACTGATAAACCCTTTAGCCAGAATGTTCAGGAAAGAGAAGAGAGAAGACAAGTCTTTAATGTCAGGAATGAGACAAGTGGCATCACTACTGTTTTAGGAGCTATTAGGAGAACAATAGAGAAATATTGTGAAAAAACTGTATACCAGTTAATTTCACAAGTTGGATGAAATGGGCAGATTCCTTGAAATACATAAACTACCCAAAACTCACTAAAGAAGAAATAGGCATAAACAACTTAAATTTGCACTTAAAAACCTTTCTGTAAATACAACTCTACAACTCTAGACCTCGGATCCCACTGCTTTTATTAAGCATTGTACTGAAGCTTCTAGCCATGCAGGAAGGCATTAAAAGGAAGGAATAGGCATCCAGGTTATAAAGGAAGATGGCATGAGTGTCTATATTGAATATTCCATAAAATCTAAAGATACTAGAATAAGTGATTTTAGCAAGGTTGCAAGATATAAGCTCAATATACAATTAGCAATTGTATTTTTATAAGGAACAAAACTTAGTGAAAAATAAATACATTATTTATAATTGCTTCAAAAATATGAAACACTTAGGAATAAATCTGGAAAAAAAATGTGAAGAACCTGTACCCTGAAAACTGTAAAACATTGCCCATAGATATCAGAGAAATAAATAAATGGGAAGATGTATCATGTTCGTGGGTTGGAAGACTCAATATTGTTATGATGTCAATTCTCAAATTGATCTATAGATCAATTAGAATACCAACTTTGTTCTTTACAGACGTTTTATACAGCTACAGTAATCAAAATAGTATAGTAATGGTATAAAACTAGAGAAAGATCAGTTAAAACAAATCCAGAAATAGACCTACATATATGTGGACAACTGATTTTCAAAGTAATAAGTTTTCAACAAATAGCGCCTGAACAGTTGGTTATTCCGTACGGGGGCAGTTAACATCAGTACATACTGTGGCCACCTCTTTCATCCCTAAACTTTACCAGCAATCTCATAAACGCATGTTGGCGTTTACATAACCAAGCGAAGGACTTTAGGTGAATCCATCATCAAAAGTGTCTGATGTGAGTCTGAGGCATTGTTATAGCTTAAAAGCAATAGCACTTAAAAAAATTCACACCAAAGCCATATTAACATTTTTTTAGAGGCCCACAACAAAGATAATCAATAAAGCAGCTAGTTTAGAAGTGCACACTTTGGGGTTCTGTGCTCTAATGGGAAACTACCAACTAATGAATATTTTTAAATAGTTTCAAATATGAAAAGTAATGACCAGAAGAAGAATGTTACAGCTCATTATAGTTGTTGGATAGGACTTTTAACAGCATGCTTCTCAGATCGTTTCCTTTGGGCATGTACTTCATCTCTGCTTAAAGCTATTGATGACATCAAGAATAGTTTCCTTGCACATCTCAGAACAAGATGACAATCCTTGGCTTCTGGTTTTTTAAATCAAGCCAACTCAAAACTAAGTTCTGAAATCACTCTGTCTGGGATGCCGTCTTATTACCAGGGTTGCTTGGACCTCTTGGACTGCCTAGGCAAGAGACCCTTCCCTCTGTGGGCACTCACTTTACATCTCCATCAAAGAGGACTGTGTTTCCCCTTAGAGTGGAACCTTTCTGTGGATGTGATTTTTCTAATGAGGTCATGCTACAATATTTATGCCATACAGATTTGTTTTATTTGTGACTCTGAAAATGAACATCTTTGTGGCAGTTTACTATTAAAAAATTTAAATAATGTATTTTCTTGGTAAATCAGGATCTGATTCTAGTATATCTCCCTCTTCCTTTCCCTTTCTTTCCTCTTAAAAGCTTCACTGCATTACCACTCAAAGATGAACAAAGGAGATGAAAGTAAAATAATTTTTTTCAGCTACTAGCCAATTGTATACATTCTTGAAAGGAAGAGGAAGTAGATTAAACTAACATAAACCTAAAATACTCTTACAGGGACTTCCCTGGTGGTCCAGTGGTTAAGACTTCACACTCCCAGAGCAGGGGGCTGGGGTTCAACCCCTGGTCGGGGAACTAGATCCCGCGTGCCGCAACGAAGACCCGGTGCAGCCAAAGAAATAAACAAAAAAATGTTAAAAAAAAAACCAAAAAACCTCTTACATTTTGTTTATGGATAACTAAGAATTGGTCACATTTTGTTGATTTATAAAGCAGAAATCAGAAAAGAAATGTGAAAATAAAATGAATATAGATGAGGGAGATTAAGAGGTACAAACTTCGTTACAAAATAGATGAATCATGGGGATGAAATGTACAGCAAGGGGAATGTAGTCAATAATACTGTAAAATCTTTGTATGGTGACAGATGGTAACTAGATTAATCATGGTGATTATTTTGTAACGCATAGAAATACCGAATCACTATATTGTGCACCAGGAACTAACCTAGTGTGGTAGGTCATTTATACTGCAACAAACAAACACACTCAGAAAAAGAGATCAGATTTGCTGTTACCAGAGCGGTGGGTGGGGGGAGGAAGAATTGAATGAAGGCAGTCAAAAGGTGCACACTCCCAGTCATAAGATAAGTAACTACTAGAGATACACGGTAGAGTAGGATAAATAGCATTCATGCCACTGTATGTTACATGTGAGAGTTGTTAAGAGAGTAAAGCCTGAGTGCTCATCACAAGGAAAAATGTGTTTTCTGTTTCTTTAATTTTGTATCTATATGAGATGATGGCTGTTCACTAAACATATTGAGGTCATCATTTCATGATGTAAGTTAAATCATTATGCTGTACACCCTAAACTTATACAGTGCTGTATGTCAATTATATCTCAGTAAAACTGGAAGAAGAAGAAAAATGAATATAGAGTAACTGCCTTATGAACCATGGAAACATAATGTAGGGAGAGAATACCCAAGGTAATTTAATTCAACTAAAACCCTACTGCACCTGAATGAAAAATCAGGAACTTTTTTCTCTTTAATTTTGAATCCTTATAATAAAGTAAAAGAACATCAATCTTCATATCACGTAGTAAAGCAAGCTTTTATGTTGGTTGAGTGTGTCATGTTTGTTAATTAATTTGAACACATGTAACCTGCAGGTGAAAATGCTTATAGGGACCTGGTGGGGTTATCTGAAGGAGTACAAAACAGTTGTTTAATAGTTCATATTCATTTAAAATACAGTTTATACATGAGTAGGGACAGAAAAGAGTAAGCCTTCTTTGGTTGATAAAAGAGGAATACTTTGGTAATAAGAACACTAAATTTGTTTGAAAGAAATTAAAGATATGAATATTCCTGAGAAGTTTTTTGGAGTGGGAGAGGAAAGGAGATAGCATTTTTAGAATGAGAGTATAAAGTAATACAATTTCCTGGAGAATTTATCTTAGATGAGTAGAGGGTGCCCACATTCATCCCCTACTGAGAAATTAGGAGAAGTAAGTAACTGAAAATCCTTCTGTTTCTTACAAGGAAAATGTAATGATGGTGACTTCTGAAAGTGAGAGTTGGGATTAGGTCACTTTAAAATGCTGCTCTGTGCATTTCTTTGTTCTTCCATTTTCTGTAAGCAAGTGTAATGTTTAAGAATCAGGAAGTCATTGACAGTAGGTGAAGAGTTAAATAGCTGATGTGTATCATGAACCCATTGTTGTTTTCAAATTTAAATGTTGGTCTCTTTTGACATATGTTAATATGGAAAAGTGTAAAAAACAAAAAACTTACAGACTTTCATAGTTGTTTTATCTCTGTTAGATTTACCTGTGATGTTTGTTTTCTTTTATATGAGGCTTTGTACAGTCTGAATATATTCTACCAACCAAGAAATATATTTTAGGAATAAAGAAATAAAGCATTCTGGGAATTATTTTTAAAATAAAATGTAATGATAAATGTTTTAGCTAGAGTAGTTTGTCCATTTCTTTTCTGTAATGCTTTTTAGGTTAATGAGAAGCTGCTCGATTATTCTATTTCATATATCACACATTTTCTTCCCCTGAAATGTTTGACAGTTCCAGCAAGAAGCAGCTGCTAATTTTAAGCAGGAAACCTAAACAGCTACCTTTCCAACAAACTCTGTAATAGGCATCCTGCACAATTTAAAGAGCATAAGAATTTCAAAGAATAAGCAAGTTATTCTGTTTTATAGTCTATTTAGAAAAACAGAGCCATTAAATCCCAAAGGCCTAATCTCAGTTTTTATGTTGTAGTGTTACTTTCATACCCAGAATGATTTAAGTTCTGCCATCCTCAAAACCAACCATGGTTAAGCATTTTCTCTGTGCTAGGAAGCTGAATAGAATTATCTTTCGGTTTTTTTTTTTTTTTTTAGAAGTACTTGGAAAGATCTCAAGGATGTTTTACATAAAATTTGTACAGAGGTCTTCTTTATTTACATTGTTATATCATCATTTTGTATGAGAGAAAATAAAACAAAGCATATTTGATTAACCTTTTTCTCAAAGAGTAGAAGGAAAACTAACTTTAACCCATTTATGATTCAGGGGAATGTATTAGCCAGTCTTTTTTTCAGAGAAACAATCAATAAGAGATACATATGAAGAGATTGTTAAGGCTTGGTGATTCCAAAATCTGCAGAAGGGGATGGCCGGCTGGAGACCCAGGAAAGCCAGGGATTCAGATGAAGTCCAAAGGCAGTCTGCTGGAGAATTCCCTCATGCTTGGGGAGGCTGGTCTTTTTGTTCTGTTCAGGCCTTCAGCTGATTGAATGGGGCCCACTCACATTATGGAGGGCAATCTACTTTACCCAGAGTTCATCAGTTTAAAAGTTAATCTCAGCCAAAACCAACCTCCAAGTTGGCACATTAAATATCATAGAGAATCTTTTAATATTGCTGAAATTTATATTTTCCTGCTGAGTTGTTCTTCAGGACTGTCCTTAGACCTAAGGAGGGCCCTGCTTTGGGTCCTTCCTTTTAGAGGGTCCTGCTTTGGCCCTCATCCAATCACATCCCTCCTCACAGGGCAAGACCGAGGGACCAAAGTTGTGCATTCACCAGGAGCCCAAGCCCCCATTCTAGGCCACCTTTTAGTTACTCAAGTCCCTGGATAGCTGCAAGCCTGTTTCCAGGGCCTACGTGGGCATCTCCCCCCAAGTGTACGTTCGTGACTGTGTGGACTCCGCTCACCATTACTTCTACAGGGGCCTGTGGGTGGCTGTTAGGAGGCAGGGGATACCTAGATGTGTGAGCTACCCTTGTGCACGTGAGGCCCTCAACACAGAATGGAGCCTGGGGTAGCAGAAGCGGGGTGGGATGAAGGCCATGTGCCTCTTTTCCGTACTTTGCCATGTTCAGGCAGTCTCTAAGGTGTCCAGAATGCTAAACGAGAGCTTCCAAGCCAGTGCAAAGGTATATTTATCAAGATAGTAGGATGCAACAGTTTTTATAGTCACTTTGTTAGCTTGATTTATAACCTTTAAATACTCAGGTGTATGATATATGGGTCTCCATTTGTACATTTGCCCCAGACCTCAAATATCAGAGGCAGATCTTTCCCACTAAGGCTGAGCAAATTCAGAGAATTAGAAGTTGATTATTAAATTTGAAATCTGAAAAGTGTGTTATAAAATCAGGGTGGTGGTTATACCTCAGGGAGAAGAGGTTATGATTGGGGAAGTGCCTGGCATGTTCCATTTCTCGACTTGGGTGTTGGTTACATAGATGCTTATTCTGGTTATCTTGGGCTTTGTGCATTCTCTGTGGAGAATGGATCTCTCTTTAAATTTCTTTTTAAACCTTTAAAAATGTATTATTCTTAATTAGGAAAAAATCTTATATCTCAGAAAAACTTTTCAATCTTGTCTACCACAGGTTATGTCTGTTCTAGGAATCTTGGCCCAGTCATCAAAATAGAAAAATTAATTTAAACACTTTAGAAGACAGCTAAATACATTATATAATGTCTCTCTGTGTGTTGTACCTACGTCCATGTGTGTGCATGTATCTATGAATATGTGTTTTGGATTTTTGTTCTCAAGGTCTCAGCCAAAGAAGAAACTGAAAGAAAACCCCTCTCCTCTCTTCACATTCTCAGTAGTTCCCATGGGTTAATGACAGAAAATTTTTTCAAGAATGTTTTTTTTCTTATTTGACTCTTAAGTCTGTGGTTTGTTTATCTGAAAGAACAGGCAATAACAATAAAAGGCAAAGAGGAGTATTCCCTTTGTTCTATAATTTCATGTTAAAAGAAAACCATTCTGGATATAGTTTCCACATCTAAACGTTCATTATAACAGAGACTCTATTCTTATCTTTCAGGTGTCATTTTCACTGAATAAAGGAAGTAATGAAGAAGGTATGGTATATGCTGGTTCTTGAGGAGCTAGATATGTAAATGTATTCATTTACAGTAGTGGAGACCCCAAAAAATGCAATAGATTAATTTAAAAATTATATAAACTAAGTAAAGTACTTTTTTAGTCATTATAATTTTCAGATGAAATCAATTATTTCCTAATTTCAGAAAATAAGGAACATGTTTATTACTTTTAGGCTAGAAAGTAGTTTGATTGTGCAGTGACGGTTGGTGAAGTACTGAGGTTCCAGCTAGTCCTGATAAATTTTAAGCCTCCAAATGTCTGCATTTAGGAGACTTTATTTATTATCTATCATCATTTTAATGAATCACTCATTTTAACTAAAGATCTTAAAATCAAAATTTATAGTAGGATTAAAAATAGCATTTTTTTAAATTACCATTATTTGAAGCTGTTTTGAGAAACAAGTAAAAATGTTCTGTAGTAAAAATTTCAAAATACAAGCATGTGCGTGTATCATTTGCCTTTTAAAATATTGCAAGGCTTTTTTGCCTTTTTGTTTTAATATGAAACTTTAGAAGAATATTCAACTTGCAAGTTTGGAGGAAAAATGAGAACTATTTACTATGAATCGAGTTGTAAGATGTTTAGAAAGGAGCAAATGTATAGACGTGATTTTGTGGGAAAGCAAACGATATTCCTTATATGGGAAACTAACAGATTGTTTCTTTGCAATACTATCCCATTTGGGGTATTTGACAGACAGTCAGATTTTACAGTACAGGGTTTTCCTAGACCTTTCATGCCGTAGCTAGGACACTAGCTTCAGTACTATTCGATAAAGACTAAAGTGACCCAGTAAGATGTAGGAAATAAGGTGGGAAGGCTCTAGAATATAAGACCTTAGCCAAATGAGAGAACTTAGGCTGAGAGTTTAAAGGTGAGTGGCTTTAAATATAGAAATGTGTCATACTGAGTTCTGATTGTTTTTATCTGCCTAAATCTTTCCGAAAGGTCTAAATTAAATTTGTCTTATCCTCCTTTCCTCCCCACCTCCCTCTCCACCCCTTCCCTAACACCCTGCTTCCCCCATTTTTAAACACAGATCAAGTATGGCACTTCCTTGGCAAGTGATGAGAACATTTGAAGTTCTGCCATCAGGATTCCAGTCTCTAAAAACTCCAAGACTCCATCTCCCCCAAGTGCTAGAAACAAGCAGATCTATGAGAATTTGCTAACTTCCTTTTGAAACTTCTTTTTTTTTTTTTCAAACTTTTTGAGATATGCAAAGTGTAAATAAACATTGAAATTTTTGAATTAGTCTCCTTTGGATATTTATTGATGTGGAAAGATGTTGTTGAATTTCATAGCAAAAATTTAGAAGCATTGAGTTTCACCAGTTGCAATTTGCATGCCTGAAGGAACCCAATGATTTTATTAACTTTTTTTTTTTTTTTTTTTTTGCGGTAGCGGGGCCTTTTCCTTTTTTGGCCTCTCCTGTTGCGGAGCACAGGCTCCAGACGCACAGG